>NC_081405.1:516941182-517092935 GCF_030272615.1 Cryptomeria japonica | reverse complement strand
GAGATTGTGAGCTAGTGAAAAATGATATATGTGTAGCTCAATTTTGAAAATGTTTCAAGAGAAACTAGTTTATGAGTACATAATGCATACACATAGAGCTCGGTGGTTAGGATGAGCAATTCAAGTTGTGTAAGGACACATTTCCTCTTGGCACCATTGTCTCTATCGTTGATTTTCGCTGAAAATTATACCACGGCAACCTCAAAATGAAGTGCAATCCATGTATTATCACTCTACACAAGTTTCTATTTTTGTACACATAGCATTCATGCATGCAGATGATAGCACAGAGGAGGACAAAAAAGGTTGTGAGAGAGTATCACTGTCTACATAAGTGATGATCGTACCATTCATCGGAGTTTGTACAAGGATGCTTTAAAGTTTTCTATGATAGTTTAAGGGAAAGGAACATACGATACAACCGACACTTAATCTGGTCAGATAATTTGCACCACACGATTCAAGAATGCAAGGATGTTTTATCTGGTTGACAAGGATGCATGTGACAAGTAGTGTACAACATTTTTGGAATTTCACTGAGGTTGGACATGGTTAAGGGAGAGCACGATGGTGGCAGGAGCATGTGTGAAAAGAGCCACTAGCCAGGGAAGAATTGAAGTACGAAGGTGGTACTGAGTTGGTAGATGCATAACAATTGTGCGGATGGTGTAAATCTACGATGGGTCCAGGTCCAGGTACGTCATTGTTTCATAGATATTTTTGGTTGATTACTGAATCTAACATTGAAAACTATCTAGATTGTTGTACAATTGTAGGATTGATTGATATGCACTCATTTATGAGTTCAAATTCAAGTTCACTGGTAATTTATATGAGATAGATGGTATGTTTTTTCTCTTCATGCATGTATTGTTTGTGGGAAGAATGTGAATCAGAAGAGTGGGTTGACAAATGGTCTTGTAGACCATTGGTTCCCATTGATTCATATCAAATTCCTAAAGCACTACAATAGAGCCAAATGGAGACATCAGTGGATTTTGACCATGTATCCGACCTAGTGGATTTAGGTGATTTTTTGAGTTAATTTTTTTGCAAGTATTCTTTTTGGTTCATATTGTTGTACATCATACGTTATTTTTGGTATTAATTAACACTTTATAAAATGCAGATCATGTGTATGCAGTTGTTGCAGAAGAGAACAATGAAGAAGGAACAAATTACTATTTGTGTCGTTGTGTTGAGCCTAAAAGAAAATTGTCAACCACAATAATTGATGGAGAGGGTATTGAGTACCCAATAGGGTCTGTTGTCATGATAGGAACATGGCTTCTGAGATACCCTATCAAGAATTATGATGTTTGGTTGTTCGAGGACTTTGAAACACACAGACATATTCTTCATTTCTCTAACCTTGTTGTTGCAACAAATATTCATTTGATGAAGTATCATGGTAGACCTCATAACAAGATTTTATGGAAAGTTTGTGAATCTGACCACGAGGCAATACTTGACACAATACGGGTTAGAGCCAATCCTAAAGGCTCACTTGATTGATTCTATGGTTCAAAGTAGAATGATTTTGAGAATTTTGTATAAATCATCGATGAATTGTTCTATATTCATTTTTTGTATATATAAATGCCCATCAGCTGATTTTTACATGTTTAGGGGCATAATTTTGTATATTTAAGTGGCAATGAGCTGATTTGTACATATGTACATGCCAAATTTTGTATATCAAAATGGCGATGAGCTGAATCACACATATTGTAATGCCAAATTTTGTATAAAATCCCATGAGATGATTTGTATATTAAAATGGCGATGAGCTGAATCGCATATATTGTAATGCCAAATTTTGTATAAAAGCCCATGAGATGATTTGTAAGACAATTTTTTGTATAATCAAATAGCCAAGAGCTGATTTGACCATATTTAGAGGCAAATTTTTGAATAATATGTGACAATATTTTGTGACTATTTTGTGTGTCAATGTTTTGTGACTATGTTTTGAGTATATGTGATGTGTCCCTAGTCAATCATGAGCATTCTTGATTCTTGTATAATCATAGAATACTATTTGAGTCATTATCGGGTCATAGGGGTCATAGATTGAGACTAGATACAATTTGAGCAAAAATTGTCATTGTTGTCAAAAAAATTGTCAAAAAAGTTGTCAAGCAACTTCTACATTGCGTTGGTAGGGTATGAATCTCGATGTTCTGGTGGTTTGGTATGCATGATAGGGTCATGCCTAGTGTAAACATGCCCACCCAGACGTGCTCGTGATGTCGATTTGTGCACACGAGGAACAGAATCAATTCTAGCCAATCTTGCAACTTTTCCTTGCAAGCAACTGACGATTTTTTGAGCAGGCGAAAAAATGCTACTAATTGAAAATGGCTTTGAGTGATCAAAAATTGAGATAGGCCATTGTAGATGAGCCTCACGCCACCCCATGGGATCAAAAATATTGATCGTATGTGTCGTGGATTGGAAGAAATAGTCCGTCAAATTTTGACAATTTTTTGGACTCGGGGCACTTGAGAGATCATACTAGTAGGGTATGACTCTCAACGTTCTGGTGCTTTGGGATACATGATAGGGCCATGCCTAGTGTAAACATGCCCACCTAGATGTGCTCGCGATGTTGGTTTGTGCACACGAGGAACAGAATCAATTCTAGCCAATCTTGCAACTTTTCCTTGCAAGCAACTAACGATTTTTTGAGCAAGCGAAAAAATGATACTAATTGAAAATGGCTCCAAGTCATCAAAAACTGAGATAGACCATTGTAGAGGAGCCTCACGCGGCCCCATGGGATCAAACAGATTGACCGTATGTGTCGTGGATTAGAAGAAACAGTCCGTCAAATTTTGACAATTTTTTGGACTCAGGGCACTTGAGAGATCACACCGGTAGGGTATGACTCTCGATGTTCTGGTGCTTTGGGATGCACGACAGGGCCATGCCTAGCATAAACATGCCCACTCAGATGCGCTCGCAACATCAGTTTGTGCACACAAGGAATAAAATTTGACCATTGCGAGCGTGAGGGAGCTCTTGCACCAAACACATTATTGTTTATATTCATATTGTCGATTTTTGTTGTTTATATTCATATTGTTAATTACATATGCAAATATTCATTTAAATTTATAAAAGGGCAGCCACCAAATACAGCGAATACACAATAATGAACTGAATACAAGGAGTTTTGTAGGGTTAATTCAACATTTTAGAAATTTTATCAAATCATATTCCACTATTGCAATGCTTTATATCATATATTTTTGTTGTTTATATTCATATTGTTGATTACATTTGCAAATATTCATTTAAATTTATAAAAGGACAACAAAAAAATACAACGAATACAAAATAATGAACTCATTACACATTTATTGGATCGAATATCAATATTTATATATATATATATATATATATATATATAAAGGCATGTATGCCAAGTCAATACAAGTATTACAAAAATGTGGCATATGCCATGTCCAAATCGATATACAATAAAAATGTAGAATATATCTACATGTATTGGTCATTCTATGACCAAAACTAACACTATATGATCCTAAACTTGTGGTGGATCATCAAAATCAAGCCTCTTCGGCATAGTACATGGCTCTGTAGATGGCTGCAAAACCACAATTCAAAAGCCAAGTTAGAATTCTTTTGTAGAAAATAGTTTACAATTAACAAAATAACTATGCATTTAACTTTAATTCCTTTGCAATTGAAATGTAGATTACCTCATCGGCTAATCCAGGAGCTAATGTCTTCGCTCTCCTCTCCTTGCCACTCTTAGGAGTTTTCTTGAAGACATACTTAAATTGATCCACGTTATGGCCATACCGCGAAGGAGTCTATTGTAGATTAAATGCACAATTAATACAATGTACTAACATAAATATATCAAAAACACTTAAAAAGCTATAATATAGAGAACAATGACGTACTTGTGCCTGAGATGCTTCTCCAATGGACTGAGGATGGCTCACCATCGATGTAGAAACTGTCGCTATTACCTATACAAAAAATGTACAAAGATTAAATACAATTAATATAATGATAAGTATTGAAGGTTGAAAATAATTAATTTTACATATCAAACAAAAGTGTACCGGATCCTGAGATGCTTCTCCAGTGCAAGGAGGAGGGTTCACCATTGATGAAATAGGTATGGATATTTCTTGTATGAAAAAATTATAAGATTATAATATATCACAAGTTCACATGTACGCGTGCATATAATCATGAAATTAAGAAAATAAAGTAGAGATACATACCTCCACCCTCGCTTGATCCACGGGTGAATCAGGTGCATTCAACATATCCACAAAGCTCAATGGCCGTTGTACATGTAAAATAGACAAAAAACACTAATCAATCTACAAACCCCAACTAATACTTGATTTCAACATTTTAAAACAATTGTACAGCTAAAAATGTGTTCAATTACCTTCTTCACACGTTTTGGCGTCTTCGAGGAATTCTTTTTCTTAGGAAGAGCCCTAGACGCGAAGGGGGTACCCTAAAAACACAAAATTAGCATGAGATATTAGTACAGATAATAAATTAAACATAATTTTAAAAATCTAAAATGAAATGACTTGCATATTCCATCAAAACAATACATAAAAAGAGTTGTACAAAATATGATACCATATAGCCTTGTAGGCCAAAATCGATTGTTGAGAGCGTGATGACATCAATCTGGGACATTTCGTCCCCTGTCAACACCTACAAACTAGAAATTGGACTAAGCATTAAAGATAGTTAGTATATCTTGTATTTTTTTGAATTCAAAGTGTACTATTCTATTTTAACATGTTACAAACTTATACCTCGGGCATCGAAGTTGTAGCTATGGTAACTAGGGGAGGTGTATGGGATACCGCTGTTGCATCCTAAAATGCATATTATTTGTCTCAATTTAAATCGATGTATAAATGAAAATTCATTTATGTAATTACAAATTTAAAGTAACTAATAAATAAAATGTTATGAATTCAAATCAACACACCTGTGTCTATGGCTCATGGGCAAACACCATGTCCATCAACTCATCTGTCAACGCGACATCCTCAGCCATGTGAACCTGACATCTACAACCACAAATCATGCACAGATGATATGAGTACCCATCTGCATCGGCTGCATCATCTATCCCTGAGCATATCCTTGAGAAACTAACACACATATGCTCGATGGGCTCTCTGTCGCCCTCTAACAGCTCATCATCCAATACAATAGGGTGTGCTAATGATGTCCCATGCTAGATGATGGCACCAGTCAATGTTGTGGCTGCCTGAAGAGTCTGTAGCTCCATCAATTCTTTCATCTCTAATGGGGCAGCCTAATGCACCCTGGGTTTGTGTGCTAGGGGGCGGTGACTCTCTATGGCTAATCGCCTACGAGCTCCAGGTCTATCTTGGGTAGAGCCACCACCTCTACCATGAAACTCTCTCATGTCAAAATAGTTTAGCCGCACATTGAGCACAAACTCACAATATATTTTTCTCAAAAAATATAATGGCACCTCATAATTATTACAAGGTGGATCATCAAAGACCATCCACCACCTCTGCCAAAAAAGATTCTTCATCTGCATATTGGTACACCAATGTATGGGAAACCTCTTTGCATTAAGAGGTAATGACTGACCAGTTTTGAGATCAACAAAAAGGGCACATATTTGTTGTTTAGAAATATTTTTGTTTTTTACTCCATCGTATGATAGCCCATTGGCATAAAATTGACAACACCTATCCCTAAAGCTTCCCCGTTTGGTAATTTATGTGGAAATAGCTATGGCACCACTAGCTAATGTTTCTAGGCTAGTGGTGAGGGATTGATGATGGTCAAGTTCAGAAGTTTTCAATTTTACAATCACTCTATTGATTTTAGACGTATTTTGTCCTAATTGATTAATTAATTCTTCCTGTGTTTCGGCTGTGCGGTCAAAAGGAGGAATTGGGGGTTGTTCTTGTGTGTTTTCAGGAGGTGCATTTGGTTGTTCTTGTGGGTTTTCAAGAGGTGCATTTGGTTGTTCTTGTTCTGGATTAGAAGAATCTGGTTTTTGAAACAAAAAATGAAAAAACCTAATCAAAATTAATGAAATTAAATTCAAAATGTAAAACAAATTGCATAAACCGGAAAGAAAGACAAAAATAAACAAAAACTAACCTTGATCCATAGCCTGGAGGACAAACTTAGCACCCCATTCGTGGTTTAGGTTAGAAAATGGGAAAAAACGAAGTAAAAAATGTGCTTTACGGGTAAATGAGACCTAGTTTTTTTTTTAAACTTTTTTTACCAGGCACTGCGTACGTGATATTATTTAGATTATTAGCGCGTACGCACTCATTTTCCTATAAGCAACATGTACGCGCTAATTTTCCTAGGTGTAGCGCATATGCACTACCTTTTCTAGGCTTGGGAAGAACAAACCTAAGCGCGTACGCGGGAATTTGAAATTTTAAAACCACGTACGCGCTGCCTGTTTTTCCAAGTTTTTTTTGGGTGGTGTCCACTTTTCTGACCACCATCTTTGTGCACACGCCCAGCACATAACACACAGATTTATGTGGAAAAACCTAGTAAAAATATACCAGTTAAAAACCACAGGCAAATTTTATCTTTTGTATTTATTCTCACGAATTATAGAGTTACAAAAATATCAAAGCCATTTAGGCCTTATTTTCAAAGGAGGAAGAGCTACTCTATATATATACAAATATGAGAAACTTAATGCAATAATTAAGTTATCAAATTTGCCACCTCTAACTCTTCCAATGTCACCACTATAGTCATATTATTGACTAAGCCTATATGTGGCTCTCAATCATCTACAAGGTTGACACATATAGAGTCCAACTTGATTCTCCTATGAATCACTTAATAATTTACAAAGTCAATGCAACCGAGTTGCAGAGTCCTAGTTGGAGATAATTTACTAAATATAGTAAGTAGACTCACACAACCACATGTATGACACATACATGAGCAAAGTCCTAATTGAAGATAACTTGTAGGACAGATATGGAAGAAAAGTCCTAATTGACTTCACATTCCAACATGTTGGAGCCTACTTATTGGAGTTGCTAGCGGTTTGCAGGGGGTTTTCTCAGTTCTTAATGGGAGAGAATGCACATCTTCAAAGGGCTGCCAAAACAGAATGTTCAGAGAATGCAGTTGCTCAAAAGACATGGTCGTCAAAAAGGGCCTGCAAGTTGAAAGGAACCTTCACTTATTCCTGTGATTTATATTACTGTGTTTTTAATATAATTATGTGGTAAGTTGTCATTTTAACTTGTAAGGTTTGGCTGGGGAAAAACACTCTTTAATTAAATCTTTAGGTGACTCTAAGGAGACATTTCTACAAGTTTCAGTTTACTTGTGTAGATCCTAATAAGCACCTCACGTTGTTGTTTTATTTTTGTCTTGCTGAATTTAGGCTATTCTTATAATGCAATGCGGGTGCGCTTGGATTGCATTCTTAATATTTTAAAACTTTGGTTATGCTTAAGTTTACTCCCAATCATTAGGCCACATTCTACACGTTTGTTGGTTGTCGGCCTTATTATCATGAGGGGGACTTGAAAGTCAGCTTACACCTCTATTGCCATCATACTACAAACCCTCAGATCCCGTTCGTTCATTTTTTTATGATAAACCTTTTTGCCATCTATGGTTTAGTTGATATTTTTTATTTATATCTTAGGTGGTAAAAGGTTTGTGGAATTTCAAGAATGAGATAATTCAAATCATTAAGCATCTACTCCTAGTCCCAAGAATAACATTCCACAAGAAGAATGTGATCCAGGGTGTTGGTATACATCCCTTTTAGAATTTCAACCATGGGAAGAAGTTTTTAAATTTTAATCTACTTTTCTAATACAAAGATCAGCATGAACTATCCTCAAGTCAACTATGTACATGATAATAAATTTACCACTTGATGTGCCCAAGCAACCAATGTTTTGAATTTTGCCCAATGCATTTGTTGTTCATATAAATAAGATGTTATTGATCATTTGACCCTCCATATATACAAACATGGTCATATATAATTTAAGCCCTTGTTGACTATGTTAGCCTTATTATCTATGTGTGTTGATGGCCTTAGCCTAATCACTTAATAAACCTTGCACAATAGCATATTAGGTACAATTTTGCTCACCTAGGGAATGCTTGAGGCCCAATACCCTGTATTTATGTTGCACACTATTAATCTCACTTTAATAAAGCATTCATAAATATTCATGGAAAAAGCATTACGTACTGATTTTTGCAAACCTTTTCTATATCTATTGAGTTAAAAGTTGTGTTACAAGTGTTTACAAAGGGTTCCATGTAGACATTTATTCTTAGTGCCAACTGAATATATTCTAGGATTGCTTTAAAGCTAACTCAAGTTGTTCCTAGTTTTAATCTATCTTTGGTTTATACAACTCCATCTTGGATTCTCCTAGAAGCATTGAGGCAAAAAAAATTAAGGGGTCATAAGGTGTCATATGGGATCGTAGGACACAATATGACCCCTTAGTACACCATAGTACCCATAACAACCCAATATGGTGTCATAAGGGGTCGTATGTTGTCCTTAGGGGTCATATGGTGTCCCATGACCCATTAGGACACCATATGACCCCTAACGACACAATTTGGTGTCTTAAGGGATCATATGGTGTCCTAAGGGGTCATGAGACACAATATGAACCCTATGGGCACCATATGACTCATAACGAACCAATATAGTGTCATAAGTGGTCATATAATGTCCTTAGGGGTCATATGGTGTCCCATAACCCATTAGGACACCATATGACCCCAAACGACACAATTTGGTGTCTTAAGGGGTCATATGGTGTTCTAAGGGGTCGTAGGACACAATATGACCCCTTAGGACACCATAGGACCCATAACGACCCAATATGGTGTCATAAGGGGTCGTATGTTGTCCTTAGGGGTCATATGGTGTCCCATGACCCCTTAGGACATAATATGACCCATAATGACACAATTTGGTGTCTTAAGGGGTCATATGGTGTCCTAAGGGGTTGTAGGGCACAATATGACACCATAGGATGCATAACGACCCAATATGGTGTCTTAAGGGGTCATATGGTGTACTAAGGGGTGATAGGACACAAATATGACCCCTTGGGACACCATATGGTGTCATAAGGGGTCATATGACCCATAACGACACCGTATAGAGTCGTAAAGGGTCATATTGTGTCCTAAGGGGTCATATGGTGTCTTAAAGAGATCATATTGGCCATCAGTCTGAGATGGTAAGTTGAACCAAAAGAAAGATTAGTACCCAATCTCTTCCACAATTTTTTCCAGAAATGACCAAGAAATTTGACATCCCTATCTGAAATAATACTTGTAGGTAAGTGATGGATTCTAACTACTTCCTTAAAGAAAAGATAAGCAATATGGCTTGCATCATGTGTAGTCTTACAAGGAACAAAGTGTGTCATTTTACTAAATCTATCAACAATAACAAAGATGCTATCAAAACTTGGTTTAGTTCTAGGCAATCCTACTACAAAATTCATACTGATGCAATCCCAAGGTCTAGTAGGAATAGGAAGAGGCTGATATAAACTAGCATTGGAAGATGTACCTTTGGCTTTCTGACAAACCATACACTACTCCACATACCTCCTAATATCACGTTGCATCTTAGGCCAATAGTAGAAATGTTGCACCAATCCTAAGGTCTTGTTGAGACCAAAATGTTAACTCAAACTCCCATTGTGTTTTTCTTGAATCAAATTCTCCCTCATGGAGCTCTTGGGCACACACAACTATCCACCTTTAAACAACAAACCATTCTACAAAGTATAATCAGCATACTCATGATGGAAATGGTTCTCAAAATCTAAACAAACTTTATCTATAACAACAAAGTCATCATCATCAGAATACATAGTCTTAAAGAAATCAATACCAATACTTTGTAGTTGTACCTCCTGTACTGTGAGAAGCCTTCTACTCAAAGCATCTACTACCTTGTTACATTGGCCCTTCTTATACTTAAGAGTAAAAGTATAAGACTGTAAGTATTCAGCCCATTTAACATGCCTATGATTGAGCTTATCCTGTGAATTCAAGAAACTTAATGCCTGATTGTCTGTGTAAACAACAAATTATTTAGGAAGGAGATAGTGTATCCATTTCCTAAGTGCCTGTACTAATGCATAAAGCTCCAAATCATAAGATGAGTACTTTTTCTTAGCATCATTTAATTTTTCACTAAAGAATGCAACTGGTCTATTTTCTTGACTCAAAATTGTACCTACAACAATATGACTAGCATCACATTCAATAGTAAAAAGCTTATCAAAACTAGGAAGTATGAGTACTAGTTGTGAAGAAACTTTGGTTTTCAGCATTTCAAAGCCCTTGTTAGTTGCATCTGTCCACTGAAATTTTACCTTAACACCCCCTTTGATGGTATCCAACATTGGAGCACAAATCTCACTCAAACCCTTGATGAACTTTCTATAAAACTGTGCTAGCCCATGAAAGCTTCTAACATCACTTGTTGTTCTTTGAGTTGGCCAACTTGTTATGGTTGCAACCTTAGATTGATCCATTATCAGATCTCCACCTGATACAACAAAACCGAGATAGACCAATTCTTGCTTCATAAAATCACACTTTTCAAGATTTATGGTTAGTTGTTCATCAGATAACTTTTGCAATACAATAGCTAAATGTGTCAAGTGCTCTTCTTTAGTCCTACTAAAAATGAGAATATCATCTAAGTAGACTACAACAAACTTGCCAAGAAAAGCATGCAAAACTTCATTCATTAATCTCATGAATGTGCTGGGAGAATTAGAAAGACCAAATGGCATAACTAGCCACTCATAGAGGCCCTCATTTGTCTTGAAGGAAGTTTTCCACTCATCACCCTCCTTGATTATGATCTAATGGTAACCACTCTTCAGATCTATTTTGTGAAGTACCTTGCACCCCCTAAACAATCCATCAAGTCTTCTATTATAGGAATGGGAAACTGGTATCTTATAGTGATTATGTTTATAGCTCTGGAATCTGTGCATAGTCTCCATGTACCCCCTTTCTTTGGTGCCAACATTGTAGGTACTGCACAAGGACTTATACTCTTTCTTATTAACCCTTGGTCTAATAGTTCTTGAATTTGTCTTGCTACTGCTTTGTTTTGTTTAGGAGTCATCTTATATCCTGCCTTGTTTGGAAAAGAAGCTCCTGGTATGAAGTCAATCTGATAACTTGTGGCTCTAGGAGATGGTAAATTTACTGGTGTACCATCACTTATGATTTTTTTAAAATTGTCAAGAAGTTGTTGCACTTCTTGTGGGATTTCAGTTTGTTTGTCCTTCTTTTCCTCTCTAGGTGTCACTATGAGTGCATAGCCAATTCCTTCACCCTCTTCTAGTGTTTTTATGAATTCTTTCTCATCCACTAACAAGATGTTAGGAACTTTGTTGCTACTGCTCTCTCCTTCTTCATTGAGGGATTGAATCTGATAGGTTACTCCATCTTTCTGAAATGAGTAGGAGTTTCTTTCCCCATCATGTTGTGCCTTCCTGTCAAACTGCCATGGTCTACCCAACAGTAGGTGGCAAGCATCCATAGGAAGGATGTCACATAGAATCCTATCCGTGTATTCACCTATGTGGAAATCTACCCAGGCTTGCTCATTTACTATCACATGTTGTCCCTTGTTTAACCATGTTACTTTGTATGGCTCCTTCTGTTGTGTCCTAGGTAGTTTCAATTTGCTTACTGCTTCTTATGATATGAAGTTATCTATGGATCTTGAATCTATGATTACCTTACACACCTTTCCCATGATTTTACACTTAATCCTGAACAATGCTCTTCTCTATGAGACCTCTTTACTGTGTGGCTTCTTCATTAACACTCTCTTGATCATTAAACTCTTACCATCTTCTGAAGCTAGATTCAATGCTAAAGTTTTGGTATTACTTCCATCTTCCTGAACATAGTTTACCCTCTTCTCACCACCATAGGATGAACTAGGCTTCTCTGGGCATCTATAGCCAGGGTGGCCCAACTTTTGATAGTTATAGCACTTCATGGTTGAGAAGTAGGACCCTCTCCTTGGTCCATTAGATCTACCCCTACTCAGGTTGCTTGATCCCCTACCCCTATAGTTGGGTTTGCTCTAAGAATCCCTAGTTTTCTCTATAAGTTTATACTCTCCTTGCGACCATTGATCTATGCTTCTTCCCTCAAAACTGGCTCTATGGCCTCTACCATCTCTATCCCTACCTCTACCTCAGTTGCTTTGTTCTTTCTTTTTCTTAATCTTCTCTTCCACTTTAAGTGCTAGTTGATAACACTTGTGTACTATTTGTGGACATAACAAACTCATCTCTTCCTGTATGTTCCATCTCAATCCATTCAAATACCTTGCTACCTTTATACTCTCATCCTCTACTACTTTGGATCTCATGTATAGTTTTTGGAACTCCTCAGTGTAGCTACTGACATCTAAGTCTTTTTGTCTCGAATTTTGTCTTTTCCTATGTAGTTGGATTTCATAGTCTTCAGGAAGATAGGTTTCTCTAATCTTGTATATCACTGATTTCCAGGTGGCTATTGGTTGCTTACCTTCTTTCACCCTTTCCTCTTGGATGAACTTCCACCAAGTTAACCTTGATTTTGCTACTTTAACCTTTTGTGCTTTAGTTATTCCATCACATTCAAAATGGTTTTCTAGGCCTTCAATCCACTCTATAAGAGCATATAGATCCATCTTTCCACTGAAAAGAGTCACCCCCTCTAAGGTTTTACCACTCATAGCTCTCAAAGCCTTCAAGAATGGTTCTTGCTCAATAACAGGGTCAGGTATGGGATCCTCATCTTCTATTGCCACCATTTTTCCCTGATCTCCAACCTTATCATGGACTTCTTCAGTTTTGACTTCTACTTTAGCTAATTTCACTGCTAGTTGCTCCAACCCCTCTCTGAGTGCTCTATTTTCTTCTTCTTGGTCTTTGACCTTCTTGGCTAAATCAGCATTAGTCACCATGTTTTCTTCTATGTATTCTATTGATCCTAAGTCAATTTGTTTTCTCTTTTCACCTAAATTATATTGTGCTCTGATACCACTATGATAGGGAGATTGAGTGAGAAGTTACTCAATGAGCCTAAATTGGTCTAATTGTCAAATGGACCCAAGGTTATGCTTTTTTTTTTTAACACACTAAGATGACTAATTGTCAGCAAGCATACACTTCTCCTCAAATAATCATTTAGATTCATCTTGCAAGTGTGTGTTAACTTTAGTTGGCAGCAAGCATACACTTCTCCTCAAACAACCTCAGTATTGTGTGTTATGCAACATTGTTCTTGTTTGCTTTCTCAAGTTACAAAGGAAGTTACTCTTGCACCACACACCAAGCTTCCAAAATATTCTATAATCTCTTCCCCATCACTTTGAACTACTTTCTGACTCTATCTTGCACTATCATTACACCAAACACTTGCCATACAACATTAAAATGATTTTAAAAAAAAGACTGTCACTGTCAAACCATTGTTTTTCCTACACTTTGCAAGGTTAGATCACCATAGGAAGCTTCATAAATGCATATATCAACATATAATCATCTTGTCTAGCCCTATTACAAGATGCCAAATTATGAAAATGTTCATAAAGCAAACTTGGATTCACAAAGCCATTAATTTCCCAAAACTGGGCACTTGCTGCCAGCCACTACTTCAACACACTCAAACATTAATAACTTCCAAACCAGAAAATAATAGTCCAATATCTTCAGTGGAGTTTTATACAACTGGATTAATAGAAACATATCAAAAATTCATAAAGATCCAATGGTGAAATAAAAAGTTATCATCTCTGCACCGAGACCAATTTTGATTGTCATAAATTTGGAAAATGTATGCTTGCTGCCAACTAAAGTTAACACACGCTTGCAAGATGAAAAGCTCATTGTTTGGAGCTCCAAATGAATCCAAAACCCCTTGAATGATAGTGCATACCTCTTCCTCAATTTTTTTCACTCAATTGACCTCTGAGCACAAACTTATTTGAGTCTTTCTCAAATTTGCTAGCCAAGTTCATCTCCAACTTGCCTAGCATGGACTCAAAAACACTTCCTTTGCACAACCCTGACCAAAAGATGAATCATATACACTGAAAATGAGCAATACATCTTGTCTAATTCCATCCATGGGAGCCCAAACTTGGAATTAGACAAGTTGATGCATTTTGGAGGCCAAAACCCTTGATAGGGCGGCCAAAGAGCCAAAAATGAAACTTTTTGTATAACCCACTTCCAAACACAAAACCTACAATATAATTACATGAATAGCATTGAATATACATTAAAATCACTGCCCAAAAGGTACAACATGAAAATGAGAAGTCCCAATACGGGCTGTTATACAAATGGAGTGCAAAACATGAGAAAAAACATGAAAATTGTTGCTCTTTTGATTGATTATGATAGAAAGTACAAAATCCAACCCTATACAAAGAAGAGGGAGGTATTTATCAATTCTTGTACAGAAATAAGGCATTTTTTTCTTCTTTTTACAAAAAAGTATCTAAAATGACAACTTTTGTTGCTCCAAATGGCAATTTGAGCAACCTAACACAACCAACCTTCAAAAATCACCTAGAAATGATTAAAAATACTTTCTAAACATGTTTAAATTCTTTCCAAAGCATTCCTAAGCCTATAAGGCAATTTTCCACTTTTTAGCCCTTTTAGGCCTAGAAGCACAAAATTGACAATTCAAGCCCTAAGAAAGAAAAATTGATCTCTCAAGAACAAAATGAGATCAAAAACTCATGAAATGACTAAAAAAAACCTATGACAAAATTCAAAACCTATTACAAGACTTACAAACACTTAAGCATGAAAATACTAAAAATGGAGAGTAAAGCATGACTAGGTGCTCCTGCACCACTATCTCTCTCCCTTCCGTCGCCCCATCTCTCTCTCCCTTCACCCTCCCCATCTCTCTCTCTCTCTCTCTCTCTCTCTCTCTCTCTCTCTCTCTCTCTCTCTCTCTCTCTCTCTCTCTCTCTCTCTCTCTCTCTCTCTCTCTCTTCCCCCTCCCCATCTCTCTCTCTCTCTCTCTCTCTCTCTCTCTCTCTCTCTCTCTCTCTCTCTCTCTCTCTCTCTCTCTCTCTAATATCATATACTAATTTTTTTATAAATTAATATATTAAAATATTATATATTAATATATTAATAAACAATAGATTGATGCAAATTTAGTTAGTGAATTTACTTATTAAAATTGGATATCCGATTGTACCAGATCTCCGATTTTGTCGAATATCCGATTTTTGTTGTACAATTTTCAAATTTCAAATTTTGGCTTGGGAATTCTTTGGAATTTGGCTTGGAAGTGAAAAGCCTAGAAAGTCAACTGAAAAAACATGTTTTTCAGTATTCCTTGATTTTCCAGACTTTACACTGGTGGCTGACGACTTTTTTGTAGCCAAAATTGATAAAACGAAAAGGGTTTTTTAAGGACGTTCTCAGGTTTCCAACAATATAAGGCTTGTCTTATTTCGAATTTAATAAATAATTATTATTTATTTTCTAATTGAATTATGACAATAGTCCTGATTGATAAACTGATTGAAAAACACTCATAACTTTCAAACAGTATAACATATTTTGAATCTGCAACATGCATCACATCCTATGCTTTGTCTACTATAGGGAAAATATTTTAAAAAAAAATAATCATAAGGTTTTGACCAAGTTAAGGTGGTCAGACGTAGGAGTTTCTGAATTTCTGAAAAAGTTGTAGTAAAAAATTCATAAATAATTATTTACTTTATAAAAATTATAAAAAAATATGGGTCACATCCGAACATGAGTCTAATACTTATATTATAAATATTATAAAAAAATATTATGGTTTGATTGTGATTAGGGTGGTTAGACATATGTCTACTTCTTATCTTTTTCCTAAAATTTTAGTACCACTGCATTGAAATTTGAAATTTTCATCAAATAGGATTTTTTTTTTCAAAAAACAACTAGTAGCTTAGAAACTAAATTCAATTTTCTATAGATTATTTTCTTACATATTTTAAAAATAATGTCACAACTTATTCAAATTTTCATGTCAAGTTGCATAACTCTGATTTTCTGAAATTTCATTGCCACTTAAGGGCCTATTTTGGCACACCATGATCTTGCACATACCCCACTGTCAATTGTCTAAATGGGCGCATGGATCCTAGTTGGATGATTGCAAATTTGATCAAGGATTGCAATGATATAATAAATGAGTTGAAATAATTCAAAATTTTACAAGTATTTCGAGAAGGCAACAAAGCAGCGGATCTACTGGCCAATATGGCGGTGGGCTACGTGGCGGCTAGATGGTGTAGTAGGGATTCATTCCCCAAAAACCTGTGTGATCTGGCTTGTGATGATTCCACCCACTTGCATTAATCAATGATCTTTAATCATGATTTGATTGAGTTGTTGGGGAAATGACTCCTTTTTGTTTTCCCTAACCAAAGATCTAGAAACTTCCCTTGTGCCTGGATTTTCTATCTAATTGTGTGGCTCATTTTCTGCTACTATTCGGAGACTTTTTTGGTGTGGCCCATTTCTTGTGAGTGTTCCATTTTCTGCTAATGTTCGAAGACTTTTCTGGTGTGGCCCATTTCCTACTGTTTGGCGACCCAGATCATTATGGGTGGGGGCAAGAGTAGGCAAGAACTATCTACTTGTGATAAATGGAAGAAAAACAAGGAGGTGTGGCAGGAAATTGTTGATGGGGAATTGTCCCCTTCTTGGATAGACTTCATGGCCCTTCTCCTCTACTGACGGATTCCTTTGTCAATGGGTGGAAGAAAGGGGTTCTGAGGGCTTATGGTGTTGATTACTAGCTGGCTGAAAGCCTGGTGGCGATGGTTACTAGTCTGGCAATGAATGGTAGAAGGTTCTATAGAGACAAGAAAACTGGGGAGGAGGACTTGGCAAATTTTTTCGATAAAGACAAGGAGCGCTCAAGAGTTAACAAAATGGCTGATGGTGGCTAAAACAGGAAAGATCTTATGGCTCCTGGGGCAGACATGGTCGAGTTCATCCTGGGGTATATTGGGCTCGATGGTAGATATGCCAGTATCTTTTCCTACCATTTTGAATCATTTTAGGCATGGTAAAATCATTTCTATTCCTTTCTATCTGGCCTCCTCTCTAGAGAATAGTCTTGAAAAATATATGGAGAATCCAAATAATCTTGTTCTTCATGAAGGGCTTATTGTGCTCATCATGGAGTACGTTAAGAACCTTGAAGTTGTGCCCTCCCTATTTGAGAAAGGCCAACATACTAATATTCAAGATGTCTCTGACTCAAAAATGGATTTGGAGGATAGTGGGGGTGCCATTCCTTTTGACGACCCTAATTATAAGCCAATGGAAGAAGGTGAGATGATGGTCACCCCTGGGATGTTTAGTAGTAAGAACCCTCCCCAAATGGGCGGCCAGCAAATATAAATCTACCAGCAAACTGATTTCTAAGGTAGAGCCCCTTTCTAAAAAGAAGAAGCTTGCGGCTAAGAACTATGGTCCGAAGACTTTGGACCAAGAAATTAATCTGGACATTCCAATTAACGTCCTGAAGGAAAAGAAGGGGACCATGTCTAAAGAAGAGGACAGTGGGTTACAAAGGAATAGTACACTAATGAACCTGATGATGGAAACGACCAGAAGCTAGGAGAGCTACTGGAAGTGGGTGGAGAGAGAAACTGATACCCTCAAAGTGGGGGTAAAGGAGATTGTTGACATCTTCACAACCTCGCCTGAGCCTAGCAAATCTGAGAAGCTCATGATTATGACCCAGAAGCTCTCCCAATATGTCAAGGTGATGAAATGCAACCATGAACAAAGAATTGAAAAGGTGGAACAGTCTATGGCAGAGATAAAGAAGAACCTCAAGAATGTGCTCGACATAAGCAAGGAAGCCATGAATAATAGTATAGAGGGGCTCGAAAAGATCAATGTCATGGTTGCAAAATATAGATCCATTCACAATGAACCTAAGAGAGATCTTGGAGGTGAAGACAAGGCTGTTGGAGACAACAAAACCTCTTGGCCTAGTTCCAGGACTAGAAGCAGGAGCAGCAATAAGGGCACCTCCATATTCATTATAGAGGAGCTGGAGGAAATCAACAAGATTTCCATCTAGAAGAATGAGCTAGTGCACTCTCTTAATTGAGTGCTTTTCTTTTGTTTTTTTTCTATTTGTGTCTATTTTTCTTCTGTGACTGTTCTGGGGTGGTCCCCTATTTTGCTGTTGGTTTTTGTCTGTTTGGTTGATGGCTGGATTTTGTAACTTTTGGTTTCGGGTCCATGTAAAATTTGTTTATCTTTATCAAAAACCTAGTTGCATACTTATAATATTAGATTATTTTGTTTGGCCCTTAAAAATATGAAGCAAACTAACATATTTTATTAGTATGTGGATGGAAGCATAGATGACTATGTTGAGGGCTCCATAAAGGGTGGTTATATATAACCCCCCAAGCTTAGATCAAACTTCTCCTTCTTTGATACAACATCATACACTTTTTAATCATGTGAAGATTTAAAAATAAAATAAAATAAATGTTGGACCACTAGTAGGACACACTATTATGCTTCAATTCAAATATAATATCATATGTCATGACTCAAGCTTGCACACATTGATACTCTCAACTTCCCAACATGACATTAACCATCATAATTAAAGTTTACATTTGGTATTTGAGTATAACTTCTAGAATATTAGATTAATAATATAACATTGATCATCGTGGACACTTTTGAAAAAGATAACATCGAATGCTACATTCTTGTAAAATTAGGTGATTGAATTGACCCTTCAACACATGAAGCCAACTAACATTTCTTGTCAATATCTAGAGATGAGAAAATAAGATTATGTAAGAGGCTCCATAGAGGGTGGTTCAAGCTCTGGGGATTTTAGGCATATATTAAAGCCCTCCAACTTAGACTGAACCTCCCCTATTTTTTCCATTCATAAAAAAATAGGGATGGCTCCCTACTAAGACAAACTATTGTGCACTTTAAACTATACATCAATTACAATGACTCAAGCTTGCACCTACCAATCCCCACAAAACATCAATCATCACAATCAAGGTTTTTATTTGGTAGTTATGACTAACTCCTTGTATAATATAGATAGATATCAACATTAATCATTATTATCACTCAGCTTGCATAGACACATCTTAGTAGTTTTAATAAGATAGATACATGCATGACCCCTTATGACCATATATGACCCCTTCTAGGACACTATGTGATGAACTAAGGGGTATGTCATTCACACTAGGATTTTATAAGGGGTCATATGTGGTTCTAAGGGGTCATGCATGTGTTAGAACACATGCATGACTCCTTAGGAGCATATATTCTTGACCCCTTAGGACACTAATGTATGTGATCTTAAAGGACCGATATGTCGTACACACTAGGATTTTTAAGGGGTCATATGTGGTTCTAAGGGGTCACGCATGTGTGTTAGAACACACGCGTGACCTCTCAGGACCACATATGACCCCTTAAGACACTATGTGATCCTAAGGGGAATGCCATATGTACACTAAGATGTTAACATGACGTAGGGGGTCCAAAATTTTCAAAAAAGGTTCTGACATAGGCTAACGTTAACATGAAATGAGGCTAAATTTGATGGTTGTATGGCTTTCGCCAAACTTCACTTCCCTGCCTGTGTGGCATCTGTACTATACAAATTGGTAGGTGTCACGTGGTTGCAGAAATTGCTAACTATGTGAATAGGGGTTGTGATGAGATGTCATGTGGTAGTATTTGCAGGCGCCACATGGTGATAATGTGCTACATGGTGCAGATCTGGGGGCACTAACCAGAAGGAGGAGTCGTTGTTAGCGACCAAGCAACCGCTGGGGCGAAACAATGCTGAAAATCAACGGCGAGGAGGAGCCGATAGTGATTTCCTAGAGGAAATGCAAAGGTCTCTGGTGAGGACAGCAGTGCCAGTAAAAAGAGCTAGCAGACGGTGAGTAACACAGGGGCCGCTAAAAAGTAAAAGAAGTTGTTGGCAGGGAGTCTGGAGGAGTGGGCAGTAGGGCCCAGCACCCTGCAAAAAATAAATTTTGCAATACAATGGGGGTGGAGAAAAAATAAAAAATAAACCCCTGCAAATATAAATTATATTTTTTGATATTGTTGAAATAAAAAAATTTACAATAGTAAAAAATCTACGAAATTAAAAAATAATTGAAAATAAAAAATTTTGCAGAATTGGCCTACCTGCTAAAAAAAATTTGCCCAGGAAATAGGCGAATTTATACTCAAAATTCATGGAAACAGCCTTCCAAGTGCAACCGTGAGGTCAAAATCATCATAGGGTTCTCCCAAAACATGCATCTCCCCAAATCCGAAAAATAAATGCTTCAAAATCTCTTAACAAAGACTACTCAATGAAACCCCAGTGGCTCTGATACCATGTAAGAATTTGTCAAATATAGACAAGATATAGAGTACAATGAATAGCACAAGAGAGAGACAATATATTTGATAAGAATAAATTGTATTCTAATCAAGATACAAAATACCATCAACTGGATCATTACATACAATGTAGATGAGTCTTCTTATAAAGACAAGGTCATATAGATATGTGAGCACACAATCATGATATGTGGCTCAATGAGAAATAAGGGTAGGTGAGGGTAGGTAGGAGAAATTATAAAATATTCCACAAGAGGTGGATCACCCACCGAAGGTGAAATGTAACAACAAGATAATACCACAAAAGGTGGAATTTCTCCTACATGCATCATCCATGTGTGCATACTTCCCTAAGTGTCTCATATCCAAACCAAGTACCATGAAATGCATTACCCTAAGTCAACTTAAGTAAAGTGTAATTATAAGACATAATTTACACCAACACAAATAACTATAAATAAGTCATGCTAAAACAACACCAAACTTGATCCACTATATAGTGCTTCTAAACAAGAAATTGATCTACTATTTAAAATCTATTTCATTTGCACAAGTTATGATCTCTTGAAGTCAAAATAAACATCTGACTATCAAAATGAAAAATTTTGAAAAACCAATCACAACATTATGTAGTGGTTAGAACCACCTTTCCAACAACTATAAGAAGTTGAAAAAAGGAAACCAATTGCCCAAGTTATGCTCCATTAAAAAAAAATGTCCATCCTACTAGAATTAGTAGGTATCAAACAAATAGGGGTCACAATGGCGAAACCAACTAGTAACTTAAATTGGTTAAATTTTGTGTTAAGAAGTTTTCTTTTTTTTTAAACTAAGGTTAAATTTTAAATAAAATAAAATGTATTTTTTAACACACATGGGGTGGGCACTTGCCACTGGACCGAGGGTAATGTCCTACTAGTAATTATTGGTCATATTATTATTGGATGGCAGTGCAAGTAATTCCTATACATTATCTAATACTAATAGGGCAGTGGTATAGGGATATGGAGTGAGAGTTCATTCTCTCTCTCTCTCTCTCTCTCTCTCTCTCTCTCTCTCTCTCTCTCTCTCTCTCTCTCTCTCTCTCTCTCCTCTCTCTCTCTCTCTCTCTCTCTCTCTCTCTCTCTCTCTCTCTCTCTCTCTCTCTCTCTCTCTCTCTCTCTCTCTCTCTCTCTCTCTCTCTCTCTCTCTCTCTCTCTCTCTCTCTCTCTCTCTCTCTCTCTCTCTCTCTCTCTCTCTCTCTCTCTCTCTCTCTCTCTCTCTCTCTCTCTCTCTCTGCATGTGCAGGGGAAAACTAGATATAACTTTTATTATTCACCTGTATAGACATCGTACAATTATGTAGTGGCCAGCCCTTTTGGATAAAATAGCAAAGTTTGTTTTATCCAAGGGGTCATTTGTGAATCCTCCCCTCCAAAAGAGTCATCATGAAAACCCACTTTCAAACAAAGATATATAATCTTAGATCTATAAAAGCAGACAACAAATTTACAACCCCAAGACCCTAAATCTCTAAATAAAAACTTAAACAAAACTCCCATGCCTTGTCATCTCTTCTTTATTTCATTCAAGCGCTAGATTCATACTTAACAAAAATTTACTCCAACAAGGGTTATACAACCACAACCATGGCTCTAAAGCCAGATGTTAGAAAATTTTCAACCATACTATGACAATTTCCACATAACCCAAAAGAGATATCTATGGAAACTAGTATTTTATATCCACGTGAAAAGGAGTAAATAACATAAAAGACTACACAAGATATATCCTAAGAAAACCCTTAAGAGGGAGAGACCTCGCCTCCAAAAGCATCCATCAATCACGTATTATTTAGCAATATTAAAATACATATTTAGAGTCCTCTATGAACACATTGGAGACACAAGCTCTCTACAAGCACTCCATGTGAGAAAGCTTGTAACCACACATCCAATTTTATGCTTCAAACCCACATGAATGTTGAACAAGATATTCTCTCAACCCCCTAGCCAAAATGGCAAACTAGCAAAGCTTAGACAGCTACCCTTGTGTTTTCTTTTATAGAAACATGCTCACACAAAACCACCAAGTTGTATTACATAAAACTACATGACTAATACAATGAGACAAAAAATTAACCTCGCATTAATGTCAAGAAGCATTCTACAATGGCATCAAGGGGTAGAGCATAATGGCTTAAGTGTGTTAATGTTAACAATTTTTTTTACCTTTTAGCTTAAATTTGACAACTATTTTACAAGCCAAAATATTAATATTAATTATAAACATAATATATTTAAAATAAACACCACATAAAAATAAAGACATGCTCATCAAAATTATAGGTTTTATATACAAATAAAAATAAATATATATATATATATATATATATTTAAAAAAATTAATATACCATTTCATAACTACAACGTATAGAAATTATTTTTTTATAAAATTAAATATCTTTGTATGTAGTACATATAATTTAGAGTAAAATAAAATAGTTTTCTCATAAATTAAATAGCTCCAATCGATATATCTTTGCATTTCTTTATATAGATGTATTTAAGATATCTATACTAGTTTAATATTGGGTACAAAGTTTTCACTTTATTAGTATTTCCGCTATATAAATTAAATACATTTTCTCATGTGTACACACATTAAATATTTTACAATATTAAATGCAATACATAAAGATGCCCCAAGAATCTTAACTTCTTAGGATGCACATACTTATGTGTTCCCATATGTGTACCACACACAATAATAAATTCAACATTATAAGTATTATGTAAGGTGTACAACACCTAGTTCCTAACACTGCCATGGATATATCTCATTCATAATAGCAATCTTATGAAAAGGAAATATGCATGCATAAATGTTTGTATACATACATACATACATACCATCTAATTTCAACCCTTGACCTTAGTCACGCTATCATGGTCCTTTTGGGAAGCCAAATTTTAGATGCACCCTTCCTTTTGTCAACAACTCAAACCTTATGCACAACTACTCCAGTGTCGTCATAGCTTATGGTTGTCAAGACAATAGCTACTTCTTCCTTCACTGTTGTGCAGACATGGTGAAATGACTTTTGATTTTGGATGGATAATTAGAGTTGAGGTTTAGTGAATAGTCTTATCAATTAATTAGGGTTCCTTTTGATTTAAGGGAAAATTATTTTATTTTATTGCTTTCTTTTATACAAATTAACATGAAATAAACTATGATTTTCCTTATTTATTTTGAATCACCCTTTAACCTATTCCTTGTAGAAGGCCATCAAAATATCCTCTTAAGAGTAAGTAAAAAATATGGTGCAAAAAACAAAGGCTACAAAGGTACTTTATCTATTTATCATGTTGGTTTTATATGAATTTGATGTGTATGACTTGGTGACATGCTTAAGGTGCTATATAAATAGTGTGTGTATAGACCTAGTTGGAAATTAGTTTTAAATTTCACTTACCCACATGTTGTTTTCGGATGATTTATATATATCAAATATCAAGAAGGTTGAAAGTTGTGTCAATGCTTTCAATAGAAATGTAATTTTTAGGAAGTAAATAATAGGAAAATACCTCTACATATTAATTTAATGTAAGCATAGAAGTTCTTTCTTTACTTATGTACTTTATAGATTCTTATGAAATTGTAGATTTGATCAACATGAATATAGAGTTAGTGCATCATTTAATTAATAGTACTTACAAGTCTTAGTAAGTTCTAAAATGAGTGATAATAATAGAAGGTTTGGAAATTAGTATTTATAGAGAAAAACTGAGAAATAAATTCAATGTTTCTTCCTTATAAGATCTTGATGGGTGGCACACCCATAAGGACATTAGCATATGATAAGATGTCTCAAAAGAGCACTAGCTAGTTATACACCTTAAGTTCTTGCCCCTCACAATTATGGGTGGTGAGTTTAGATAATATAATTTTTTTGAAGCTACTACAATTGTAATCTCTTTCATAAAACCTAGAGTCCCCTTCCAACCTAATGCATGATGGTACATATTTGTTGTGAGCCAAAAAATGTATCTGCCAAAAGGAAATAGGTCTATAGTTCCACATTAAGACAAGTTTGGTTTATACACCCGCATAGTACCACATGTTGTTATTTCAATTACATGTTTTCTCTTTACAACCTTTCAATAAGGCACTAGAATAGTAATACTCTTGATAGAGTAATTAAGGCTATTGAAGTAATCAATCAAGATCCCTTCTATAAGGCTCTTATTTTGTGAATCATGTTTTAGTAACATGAATTTATTGGGTAAAAGAGAACCAATTTGGATAGTGGCATAAAATCCAACACTATCATACCTTGCTAGGTATTCTTGTAAATCCTATGAGAGTTCTATCCTTGAAAAATAGGGGCATTGCAATATAATATTTAGTTATGAGAAAGGAGGATAGGTAATTGCCTTTCAGACCAATATATAAATTTTGGTAATGGATGTATGTTGTGAACAAGATTAGATGTAACTCTAGTTATGTGAAAAAAAGTTTGTGATATGTGTGTGCCAAATTTATTCCATAAAATTATGGGTATTTGAAATTGCTTGATTGATAGCTTGAACATTTTGTGATTAAAAATAATTATTGTACCTATAATTAAGAACTCAAAAATAACATAAGAAAATTTTATATTATTATCTATTAAGTTAATTTTCCTCTTGCTACAATTTTTGGTACTAATGATCACATGGAAGATCATGCTCTTGTTGTAGCCTTCAAGAAATTTTGTGATTTGGTTTGGAAATAGTTTACCTACAAGATGGATTCCATTATTCTAGTTTCTCTTTTGAACAAAGAGATAATTGATGACTCTTCTTTATGATTATTTTTTTTTGTGGTTCATATTTTGTATCATTCACAAAACTCTAATTCCATCACCTTTGAGTATATTCCTCAAGAATAAAATATTACTATGGACTCCTTTCCAAATAGGAATAATGACTCATCAAAGATGGGATATATCTAATTGGGATTCCTTATCCCTAGACCAATATACATAGTGTCTTTATCTACTTCAAGATGATAAGGTTTGATCTTTTTTCTATATCATAAGTGTTTTTTTTTCATAAAAAATGATGACAATACATTGAATAAGAATTCCTAAGATATTAGGAAAGGATCTTCAAGCACCCATAACTAGCATAGAGAACAAGCCCAGGAAGATCTAAAGAGGTCTCCCATAGAACTGCCACTCCAAAGAACCCATAACCCTAGAAAGCTCTATGAAAGGATTACAAAGATTAATCCTTTCATAGAGCTTATATTCAGAAGATAAAGAGATTATTACCAAACCGGGTAATAATCTCTTTATTTTCAAAGATTAATCCTTTGTGCATGATGGACAAGATGCACAAACTGGGTAACTCAATCAATGTATGGAACACCCAATCAAAAACTTATCATTGTTTTGGAGCCTCAGATGTCCATCTAGCAAGAGAATCAACAATAACATTCCATTCAAAATGATTATGAAGAAAGGAGATGGAATCAAAATTTTAAAAAACATTGTGAATTTGATCAACCAAAGAGACTAGATGTCATTGAGTAATCCTCATGATTCTTGTTGTTCAAAAGAGAAACTAAAATCATAGAATCTAATCCACAAATAATATACTTCCAACACAATTCACAATCTTTTTGCAAAACAACAAGGAAACATGCATCTACTTCATCATTTGTACCAAATCCTATAACCATAAAGAAAAAGAATAAAATTGAGCCATCACTGTGATGACCAATACCACTGTTCTTTATAGTGAATGACCAAACTTATGGCAATAACTTACAACATTAAAATTAAATATTCAAAAATAAATAAATAAATATTACACACCATTAAAAAAAAATACCATACTGCAACCGTGAGGTGCTTAGTATAAAAAATAATCACTGTTTACCGTTCATTAATTCTGAAGGTTCTCTATCACAACCAGCGAAGTAGAAAAAAATAGTATCTTACAAATATGTTGGAACAAATTATAACTTACCAATGTGTAGAGACTGAATAATCCAATGAAATCGGAATATTTTATTTACCTCAACCACAGTTGAAATGGTATTACTCATCTCTTTCCACATTAAAATCAATTGATTTCTCAATACTTTAAATAATAATAAACACGACATAGTTTGTAAGATGATTAATAATTCATAAGAGCAATTCAGATTTCATTAGACTAAGTCAACTAATATTTTATTTACATGGTTATACATCATCATCTTATATGATAGTACTTGAATTTTTAGAGCTTTTAATATAAAAAGTAAGATATTTTTTCTTAAGTCACATTATTTAGAGTGGTCCATAATTTATTACAATAATTCATTTTACATGTCATTTTGATGGTGATATAAGTGAAAATTTTAATCTTATAAGATAATATTTAAGTTCTTTGAATATTTAATATAAAAATGTGGCATGTTTTCTTTACACGCAATCATATAAGAGTGGTATTTGTTTTATTAGAGAAAGTCAATGTTCCATTTTGGTTATATGTCGTTATCGCATTTTCATATTGTAATATTATGGAAAAATATGTCCATATTTATATGGTAGTGAGTATTGTGTAGATGTGGATGTAAGATTATCTCATTGTGAATTGAATTCTCCAAAAGAAGGAGAATGAAATATTTTTTTCTATATTAAATGACGAAGGAACTATTCAAACTTTTGTGTAAAAAACAAATGAAGGCATGTGACTAGTATAATGCAATATTAGTTGATTTTACTAAAATATAGACTAGCCATTTCAAGTCAATGGTCAATTTGTAAACAATATCACTTACTGTTTGAAATGTAATTTTAGAGTAAAGTATCACATATATTTCTACATGTTAAACGTAACGAAGACATATAAACATTAAAGTGAAATACTAGATAACTTGCTCTACTGAAATTCAAACAACCCATTTCAAGTCTTTGGTCATTTATAAACTATAATCCTTACTATTTGAAATGTTATTAAGTTGCTAATTTATATCTAAATAAAAAATTAGTGTCCATAGATTATTAATGTCATGAAGGAGAAATGAATGCATGATGTGGCATTGGATGATTATGATTATGATATATCAAAATATATTCACTCTTATCAAATGTGTTTATATAAGGTTTTAATTTTCCACTTTAAAGGTGTTTTAATGGAAAACTTTGCAAGAATTTTCTTCTTCGTTGCTAATTTTTGGACATAGGTCTCTTTGTTTTGTCTTGGTCTTTTTTGGTTATCTTTCATTGTCCTTTTTTGTGTTATTTTTTTGTTTGGTCTAGCCTAGTGACCAAGTAATGGACTTTTAATATGTTTTTGTTATCTCTATAAAAAAAAATTATAGTAATCTCTTCTATGTAAGGTTTTAGAGTCCTTTTGTTCCTATTCAATAAATACATCTACCTTATATTTTTAGAGCCTTCACTTATCAATCATCTCTCTATATGATTATGCAAAAAAAATTCAAGAGTTATATGTGAATTATGACATTGTGACTAGATTCGCATTTGGGGATACAAATCTTATTTATATATTTAATTGCATATATAACTTAGTAATAATATACTTTATTGCGATGTTGTTACATCTACAAGATCAATAAGCCATTATAAAGGTTATCTATTAATAAATATGTGGGATGTCTATATAAAGTGCACGGCTATGGTATGTGAGTTATTTTTTCTATTACTCTTTAATTTTCTAGTTAAGATCTTTGGGAATACACTCGCTGGACCTATAGAGCTAGAAGCATAGAAGGGTTGTCCACTCTTCATGGTTGGCCTAAAATTTCTAATCTTAAAAATGACTATTGCCTTTTCAATATGAATTGATAGAATTCCCTAGGTTAGGTCTCAAGTACATTATTTGGAATTATGGGATTCAATTTGGATCATCAATACCAAATTGAACTCCTAGCCAAAAATAGAGTGTTACCCATTAGCTTGCACATTATTTTTTTTTAATTTGGCATCTAAGATGTTATATTTAAGATAAATCCTTGTGCGCTTGATTTCGTCATCTCATTATATCCATTCGAAATCACTTTAAAATTATATAGAATATCTAGAGTGGACACTTTGCATGAGAACATATAAATTAAATTTGCATTAAACCAAATGCATATCATGTTTGAAAATATTTCCATACAAATTATGGAAAACAACATGAAGTTTGATTAAGGTGCAAGGAAGTAGCATGTGTTGATCCTAGCATAGAAAGCTCCTGAATGTGTTGTTAAAAACCACTTTAATCCTAATTGAAAAACCACAACAAAATAAGGTGAAAGTTTTTTAGGCAAGGAACTAAATAAGATAGGATTCTTCATACCATATAGAATCGTAGAAGCTTCACACAAGATTGTACACAAACATTTATGATTGCAATGTGACTTCAAGAATCCATTTGCTACATAATTGATACTTCAATTATAATTATCTATAAGAACTTATTGAATATATTTACATAATTCAAATCAATGACACTATCATTATTACTTGAAAATAAACAATTCTCAACCTTTTATTTAATTTATTATTTACTTATCATGTTCATAACTCAAATGATCTAAGTAATTTTATTACTCTCTCCCTAGATTTATATAATTTAATGCAAGGTAGCTTTCTTCATTAACATAAGATCAATAACTAATTATAACTTTAAAACACATTATTAATCCAAAATAAAAAGTATAAAGTTTTGGGCTCATTAACATGACTCCAAATAAATTCAGTCAACTCACCATCATAAGGCTACTGCCTCCTCTTCCCTTAGTCATCTAAGTACAAACTCCATGAATAGTTAGTTATTACATAAATATATAAAACTAGGCAAGTGCACTTAAACACACAATCTCCAGAGTCTTTAAAATTTCAAAGATTTTCCCTCTATGTAAAAAATATATGTAGTTTCTTGGAGAAATGTAATATTGTCTCTCCAAATATAAGGATAAAACAGGTTCTTTTTATTGATGGAATGGTCGAACAACAAAATCCTAAAATAGTAGTCTAATTCTTGCATTCTGATCATTATTGAAATTAGGTAGTGAACTTTGATTCACTACACTACTAGAAATATGAATAGAATCATTATGTGCTCAGGCAGCTCGGAGGGTTGACAGTTCCAATGGCTACTCCCTCTGCATTTTGACAAAAAGAAGAAGCTTTACCCCCCGAAGCCAATGTCAAACTTATATCACTCAAAGTAATGCCTGTGCAAGGCACACTTTCACTGCAATCAAGTTTCAGGGCTATTTCTGATGCTGATGTGCCATGAATATTGTTGTAGCTTACATTGCTGATTTTAACTGCAGAGGTCTATGAATAGTAAACACAATACAAAAACAAATAATTATCTCACTTGAAAATTAAATGCAGACCCACAATTCTAAACATGGATGTTAGAAAATCTTGAAGGATGAGAGTGTATATAACGTACCTGATTAGGACAAGAATAAGGTAAATCACAATAGTATTGATTTATCACTATTGGGTTGCCTGCATTTACGATTTGAATGTCCTCAAATGATATAGCTTTTGTCATGCCAGAACCTCCCTGTTATATCACAATCAACAATCTATTACATTCTTTCTCCTTAATGCAATTTTTTTTCTGTCTCTCTCTTTTTATGAGTGATTCTAAATTCTTTATACCTGCCATGTCTTGATTCTGAGACCATTCTGGGTTTCTATCAATTTGGCACCAAGTACTTTCACATCAGAAACGTCTGCTTGTGAGTTTCCTTTCCCAAGGCTTCCAATGCTGCAATGTTATGGCATAACATTTCATAATAGAGCACAAATATTCAATCATGACATTGTAGATGAGCTCTGCTTAACCAACAAGCTCTTTCAAACTTTTAGGCTGTAAAATTTATTGTTCTGATTTGAACATTACCTTATTCCATGACCTGGACCACAGGTCACAGACGTAATGGTGATATTAGAAGATCCCTCGCCGATGGCAATGCAGTCGTCCCCTGCTCGATTATTTTGGATTGCAATTAGCAATTATTTTGGAGTACATGCCAATCACTGTTTCACAGCATAATTGAATCGAACAATTCTATGGTTACAACTTTAAATTTGAAATTGTTTGGAATTAATGGATCATATTCTATTATCTCTCATCGGACTGATATAGCAATAGGAGAGACTGATGGATTATTTTCTCTCTCATATTATTTCACTTTGATGATTGATCATTTTCTCTCTTCTTTTATTATCTTATTAAAAATGCTTTCTCATCTTAATAATAGTTCATTTTCTCTCATCTCTTACAATAATGATGGATCTTTTTCTCTCTTTTCTTACTATCTTATTAAATATGTTTTCTTTTCTTACTAGCTTTATTCTAAAGATAGACCTTTCTCTATTCTCTTACTTGATAACAATCGATCAATTTCTCTCTTTTCTTACTATCTTATTGAATATGTCTTCTTCTCTTACTATCTCATCCTAATGATAGATCATTTTCTCTCTTCTCTTACAATAATGATTAATTGTTTCATTTGTTCTCTTATTATCTCATTCTAGTATGGACCATTTTCTCTCTTCTCTTACTATTTTATTGAATATGTTTTCTTCTCTTACTATCTCATCCTAATGATGAATTGTTTTCTCTCTTCTCTTACAATAATGATTCCAATTGTTTTCTCTCTTCTCTTACAATAATGGTGAATCAATTTCTCTCTTCTCTTACTTCCTCATCCTAATGATGGATCATTTTCTTTCTTCTCTTACAATAATGATGAATTGTTTTCTCTCTATTCTTACTATCTTATTGAATATAGTTTTTCCCCTTACAAACTCATCTTAATGATGGATCATTTTATCTCTTCTCGTACTATCTTATTGAATATGGTTTCTTCCCTTACTATCTCATTGAATATGTTTCCTTCTCTTACTATCTCATCCTAACAATAGATCGTTTTCTCTTTTCTCTTTTCTTTTACAATAATAATGATTCATTTTCTTTCTTCTCTTGCTACCTCATCTTAATAATAAATCATGAAGTATCTTTAAAAATTAATTAAAAAAAATATACAATCAAATCCAAGAAAAACACATATCCTTAATATGAAAATTGATGTTAAGGCCATAATGTGTTAGGGCAGCCACTTGGTTTAAGCTTGGTTAGGCTGGCAAGATGAAATCCTGATGTTCTCCACTCCAAAAAGACAAGAGTCCATTGGCTTTCTCAAAAATTTAAAAAGGGATTCAAATGTAATATACCTGTGCCAATGCTGGTGTCGTTTATGATAAAGTTTTTGGATGTAAATATGTCAATTCCGTCAGTATTGGGGCTGTCTCCTGGTGCTATAATTTTAAGGGAAAGCATTTTGACATCCATACAATCATCAAAAGTCATATGAAAGAGAGGGCTGTTCACAATTGATAGTCCGCTTATTTCCAACCCACTACAGTCATTGAATTGAATGGCCTGCACATTTATGTAAAATTTTATTATCTCAAAAACCCATGACATAAATCATACTCTGCCAGAAAAGGTGATAAATATGAGTAGAAATTTACCGTTGGTCTGTTAGTATCTGTACAATATGCGTGCTGTGAAAAAGGCCAGAGTACAAGGAATCAGTTGGTGTAAGACCCAACAATTGATGAAAAAATTGAAGCATTCCAAAGACAATTGACAACAAAAGATAATTTGTATCTTAAAAATTGCACGGCTACTTGAGATTATGCCGTTGTATATCCACCAACACCTTTCATAACACTTACATGAATATTTTTTGTACGGCATTGAAGCCACCATGCTTGCCCTTGTCCATTAATAGTACCATTTCCAGAGAGAGTAAATTGTTGAAGTTTTTGAAAATAAAACCATGTCAACCGATTGTTCCAATTTGCTGGGTCTGGAGGTGCAACTATAGTTCCCTCCACCTGCAACATTTAGTAATCTGACTTAATTAAACTTAAAGGACTGCGTTTCTACCATGAAATATGTATTTGAGGTTGAAATTCAAGCTTTTCTTAACTAAAAATATGTAATTTAATGAGGAGACTAAAATATATAACTAAAATTTAAGATTATCATAACAATGAACAATGATTACTATAATAATTATTGTATTCAAGAGGTGAAATAGAATTTGTTGAATTTTTTTAATTCATTTTAATTGGATTACGTAAGAGATCGCACTTTATGATCTATCATCATTGATCTTTTTGAGCTCATTTCATCCTAATGATGGATCATGGAGTATGATTTGAAGCATGAAAAAAAAAAGTTTACATAGTCAAGTCCATAAACAATAATCACAACATTAAAAGAAAATCCAAGCTAGCAAAACTTGTGTATAACAACTTTATACAAATTCTTCATGTACATAAAATAAAATAAATCTGATAACAGACCATGACATTTGATCTAAAATATCAACCTTTAAAATTGTTTTACAAAATTTAATCAAAAAAATAATCACAAATTAAATATGAACTATCAAACAATCATGTTTCTCAATAAAATCTACTCTAGACAGTCATTCCACTCTCTCTCTCTAAAATCTAAGCAAGCATATACGGTTAGTCAATGTTTACAAGAAAAGTGAAGCCTAGTGCACATAGTCCCTCGAAAACTGAATTGTTTACTAAAAAAGTCTTACTTCTCAACACCAATGCTATCATAGAAGCTCCACACAAGATCGTACACAAACATTTATGATTGCAATCCAGATTTCAAAAACCCATTTACTACATAATTGATATTTGAATTATAATTGTCTATAAGAGCTTGTTAAATATATTTACATAGTTCAAATAGACAACATGACTAACTATTATTGTTATTTGAAAATAAACCATTCTTAACCTCTTATTTAATTTATTATTTACTTATCATGTCAATAACTCAAAAGATCCAGAAAAAATATTTTATTAGTCCCTATCCTTAGATTTATATAATTTTTGCAAGGTAGTTTTCTTTGCCACCATAATATTAACAACTAAAACATATTATAACTTAAACATACATTATTAAGATAGAATTTGTTTAATTTTTTTAAAGCTTTTTGATTTGATTACTTCATAAATCATACTTTATGATCCATCAGCATTGCTCTTTTTTAGCTCACTTCATCCCACTCATGGATCACTGTGTATGATTTGAAACATAACAAAAAATAAAGTTTACATAGTCAAACCCATAAACTATAATTTCAACATTGAAAGCAAATTCAAACTAACAAAACTTGTGTATAACTACTTTATACAAATTCTTCATACATACATAAATAATTTTAAATTAATAGAATGAGAGATCATGACGTATAATTTCAAATGCCCATCTTTAAAACTATGAACTATACGATTTCATATATATATATAATATGAAATATATAATATAAGCAAACATATATCGTTAATCAGTGCTTACAAGAAAAGTGAAGCCTGGTGCACAAGGTCCCTGAAAAACTAAACCGTTCACTAGAAATGTCTTACTTCCCGGCACCAACAAAGTTGCAGATGGAGCTTTACAAGCTGCAGCCCATGCATTTGCAAACGCCTGCAAAACACACATACATTTGTTTCACAACAATTCTCAGGTGCTAATGATACTTAACCAGATATTAAAGTTCAAAGCTTGAACACAACTTAAATTCAAGAATCCCACAAGAAAAATAAAAGAATAACTCTAAGACTAAGAGCAATCAAAGAATAATTGATGATTTGGGACCTTAGTGCTATCTTCTACTCCATTGCCCACTGCACCATATGTTTCCACATTAAAGACTGAAGCTTCTGCTGGCATGTAAAACATGATGATCAGAATCATAGTACAGAATGACAAACTGTGAAAGAGAGTGGGAATATTTCCCATTGGAAGATTGATTGCTTTGAAGTCTGTGCAGAAAATGAATTGAAGGGCAATCTGTTTTGAGCAAAATGGTTGATGGGTGAGACAATTTATAGTCAATTTATAGCTCTTCAATTGACTAAATCGGGAACTATGGGAGTTTAGCGTCCATTGGAAGAAATGGTGTGCGCTGTGTGTGAACGTAAATACATTACATTATATTCCTGCAGAATAAACGTTAATCTGCTCATACTGTAATGATTTGAAGCTCCCAAAGTTTCAAGAATCGCAGTTTTGAAGCAAGATTTAGTCTGCAAATCTACGTTGAACTTGTTTTCGTTTGATTTACGTGAAAGATTGAAAGCAAGAAATCAAATTTCATGATAAGGAGAGCCAGAATTAACGAAGGAATTATGGCAAAATCTTGGAAAATGAAGACGAATTGGAATTCGAATGTGAAGGGGACAAAATGTATATGCTCAGGAATGGATGCTAATTGCGTAAAATGTAAGTCCCATACCCAAAGCCTCAAGTTTGCAAGCAATATAATTCACTAGTTGTGTTGTCAATCCATGCATGTAGTTGAGGATAGGGTCTCAAAATGATCGGATGGCTTAAATCACACACATTAAGTTTTGATTTCTAAGCTTAAAAGTGTTAAATGCTCAAAATTGACTAACATTCTCTAGGCTTAATATATTGCTCAGTGTGTATGGTTTAAGGCTGGTCCTCTAGGATGGCTTCCACTTCAGTTGAGAAAGGTAATGAATATAGATATTGATTGCTTCAACATATTATAATTTTATTTTTTTATTTGTGTGTTTGTTTAATATTGAAATTGAAATCAATTTATACAAGGTATGGTTATTGAAAGAGTAAAGAGCCTTATCCCTATGTAATTTGATCATTATGAATAAGAAAGAAAAGCTTAGAAGATTTATCAAAAGGTAGCAACCTTAGCTCAAAAATATTTCAATGACAATTTTACTTGACTACCCATCTGACAAGGCAATCCACTACAACATATCATTATTTAAGAATATGAACAAAGGAGATAGCCACAAAACTCAAAGAGTAATGTAGGATTTGCTCCACTAAAGAAGCAATTTTTTTGGAGGACACTTAAGAACCCTTTTAATTTAAAAGAGAAACCAATATTCGCAAACAACCTTCCTCCAACCCAATTCACTGGCCTTCTTAAGAGCCACTAGAAAGATGTGGGATTTCGTCAAATTGTTTGAAGTGATGTCCATCACATAAGAATAAGAAAAAAGGTTCATAGACCAGCACTAGCACAATCAACTCCAATTCCAAAAACATCTGAGTTATTACAAGAAGAACTATCAATATTAATTTTGAGAAAACCAAAAGGTGGAGGGCACCACTTGCCACACCTAGCCACCTTCTTAGAAGATTGAGATTTACAAATAAACAAAAAATGAAGATTAAAAAGCTCCAAATTGTTTGAAAGAATATATTCATAATAAAAACAAAAAATGAAGATTTAAAAGCTCCAAATTGCTTGAAATAAGAAATTCATAAGAAGATGAGACTTTCTTAAAAAAACATTAGAAAAATAAGTTTCTTTAAGCATAACCATTTACTTCATCCAAACTTATTCTAGAAGATATTGGTGGCCATGAAATATTCAATGATTCCTCTATAATCATATTTGTCAAAGAATAAAAATAGGAGCAATTTATCACAAGAAACCACAAAAAGATTATCCAAGAGGATAGCCTTAACTCTCCTAAATTTCTATTAAAGATGAAACATGAATAATAGGTTGATTCAAACCTTTGCTAACAATTTCTTCAAATACCCTAAGAGAAGGGAAATTGAAAGAAAAGGTGAGCACCATTATCTTCATTATTACCACATAAACACACGATGAAGGACATAAGAATCCACTTTCTAATATTATCTCAAGTAAGATACTTATTCTAACTCAGTAGCCAAATATTCTTTATTACTCCATATTTTCCTCTACCATGGAAAAAAATCTAATCACATCTCTCTATATATAGGTGACTAAACCCCTTTAGAATAATAACCCCAAGCAAGATAATCATCTTCCTAAAGATCACCCTTAATAATAGATGAGAGAGTAGCTTGAGATTTAGGTAAAACGCCTCTAGGATAGTTACTAAAATGCTCCTAGTGATATATTTAATAATTCCCTAAGAGAATAGAAGTCTTAATAAGAGTCACTATAGTTCATTCAATTTCCCAAAACAATCACGTAAGGGCCAAAGAAAAGGATATATCGATATAATTATTTAGTGAATATTAATTTATTTCTTTTTAAATATATATTAATATTGATAAAATTATTCAAAATTTGTTGAATGAAATTTAATAAATTAAACATGAAAAATGTCATAACAAGAAAATATTACAATTTTAACTTATATAAAATTATAATATGATAAAAAAATAATAATAGATGAAATTGTGCCTCTTTTTACTAAGCCTATTATCTTTCACCATAATCTATATCTCTTGTATTGCATCCAATCTTCTATGTATAGTTAAAAAAAAAAACTCAAACTCAAAACTCATCCTTCGGTGATGTTTCCTCTCTCTCCTAGACTTTTTAATTTGGTAATTCATATTTGAAAAGTTAACATTGAAGACCCAACAAGAAAAGTTAGGACATGCAAAAATTATCATTTTCATATAAAAGACATGTTAGAATATGGTGTTAGTTTAAAAACGAGCAGAGAAAACACATAATAATGAACAGAAAACAGCAGAAAGAATAATAGACACAACAAAGAACTCAAGACAGAAGATTAACGTGGTTCACCACTAAGTGGCTACATCCACCAGAAACGCAGGGATAATTCTTATTAACCAATATCCAATTACACAGTACATCATGTATGGGTTGCACACAACCATTTATATAAACATATCAAATATGAAATGAAGAGTCTTCTGGGGAAAGACAAACATCCATGTGACTGTTGGGCTTTATATACCCAACATATGGTTCACATGTCTAATCAACACTTAAGTACATTTTATGCATTCATGAACTTCATGTTATTAGGGGTTACATGTTTGACCGTGATTTGCATGGTCACCAAATATTTACATGTTCGTCAAATGAAATGATTTAAGTTCAACTATGATTAAACAAAAGTAAAATTTTGAAGGTCACAATTTTGCTATATGATGTCATTTTTCTATAATTGAATATATATATATATATACAAACCTATCTCATATCACATTTAATATAGTGAAATAAATGATATCTTTTATCTAATTTTTACCTTCATGAATATCAATTGAAAAACTCTTTGAATTCACATTTCTCTAGAATAGAATATCCTCTTATTTTTAATGGATATGGTTGCTGCCCACTTTTCTAGTGACATTATTTACATGTATTTTTGTTGCTAATCCTTATAGTTTGATTACTAGATATCATTACCACTACTCTATATCCAACAATTTATAATTTTAAGAGTCAACAAAAAATATTTTGATACAATAAGGTCAATTTTATGAAAAGATCTATATATCAAGTCCATCACTCACACAAAATGAACGTAAATCATTTTATAATTTTAATGTTAATATATCTTATTTGAAGAATTATTTAATATAATGTTAATAACAATTTCAAAATTTGAAATATGTCCATAGTACTCATTTGTGTTTTACACACACATTCATTAATTCCATTCATCACATTATGTTGGTGTTCACTAAAACATTTAGAAACTTAGTTTGTCATTTATCTTTTAGAATTTTTTATTAAAAAATCATATTGAATGCACCTAAAGTGATAAATTTATTTTAAATGAAGTTCATAAGTACACACAATGTATAGTGATACACATGTTACAAGTGCGGTTGTCGTTGCACCAAAACATCGACCTATTAATGCCCGATACAACCACTAGACTTATAGAATCCATAGGAGGCGGTTAAGCAATGTCACAAACCCGAGCGTTGCGTTGCACAGCACAAGGATACCAAGGGCACATACCTTGAAACAATTCCCCCCAGCGCAAATGAGGGGTTTGAACCTGTGACCAAGCTCTGATACCACTTGTTACAAGTGCAGTTGTCGTTGCACCAAAAGATCGACCTATTAATGCCTGATACAACCACTAGACTTATAGAATCCACAAGAAGCGGTTAATCCATGTCACAAACCCGAGTGATGTGTTGCACAGCACAAGGAGACCAAGGGTGCACACCTTGCAACAACACATGCATCGCACTGCCATGACATCTCTTAGTCTATAATATAAAATATCACCTCCACCCTTGAATACTTAGGGTTCTACTGCACTTCAATTACCTTATTTGAGAAAATGAGATATGAACGAACATGATCTAGTCATCTCCCACTTAGAGAATTCCCCATGGTTGTGTGTTGGATCATTTTTAATCAAAAATTTAGGTTCTCAAGAGTACCAATATGGGTCTTTCCATTTATCAATTCAAGCGGCCATATTTTATCATATGATAAATCAATTTAGTTCTCTCAAGGTCATATAAAATTTCATGTTTTTAAATTGATTGAATTTACTTATCGGCAGATTGATGGCGTTGTGCAGCGGCTGCGTGCGAGCTAGGGCCCGCGTGCCCTAGCTTATTCCTGCTCTGAACTGCGTGGGCTCGGCGGCTGTGGTGTGTGCTCGGGGGGAGGGGTCTTTGCTGGCGTTCAGGGTGCGCAGGTCGGCTGGGGTGCGACCTTTGTCTTGCTCTTTGTTGGTCTCTGATTCCTGTTTTTTGCTCTGCGTTTTTCTTGGGGGTGGGGTGTTCGGATCTGAGGCTGTGGGCCTCTTGTCTCGCCTCTCTCTCTCTCTTTTTTTTGGTGTGGATCGTGCCTTTTGGTCCATGGAGAATAGGGGTTTTGCTCTGTCTCAGGCTTCTCATGGGGGTTTGGAGATGGTGGAGCCATCTTTTTCGTTGCATGCTGGTGTTAGGGATCAGCTGGGTAAACCCCAATCTGGGGATGGGGTTTCTTCTTCAAAAGGGAGGTTACGAATTAAAAAAGTAAATGGATGTCTGGAGCAATCCGAGGATCGTCCAGTTTTGGTCATTCAACCTGAGCAAGTTTCAGAAGATGTTGATTATTGGTGTAATCATGCACTAATTTGCAAATTTTTGGGCCTTCGTCTATCTCTACCCGTGTTGGATTCCTGGGCACGTCAGGTTTGGAACCCTGAAGGTGACATGGAGATTATTTTGGCAACTAATAACTACTTTATGGTTACCTTCTCAAGCATGTCGGATAGGAATAGGGCTTTTGAAGGTGGCCCTTATTTCTTTAACTAGGTTGGGTTATTCATCAAGCCCTGGCACGTGGGCTTCAACTCCGCTGAAGAGATCCCCTCGCGAGTTCCTGTGTGGGTCCGTTTGCCAAGGCTTCCATTGGAATTCTGGAGGGAGGATATTCTCCACTCGATCTCTCTTCTTCTTGGAATACCTGTGGGATCTGCTTCACAAACTCAAGATCGTAAGGTAATTTCTTTTGCTCGCATTTGCGTTGAAGTCGATTTGAATAATCCGTTACCAGACTCTATGGAAATTCGCTTGGGTTCCTCTTCTTGGATCCAACAGCTGGATTATGAGACCCTACCTTTTAGATGCAGAATTTGTCATGAATATGGTCATTTACACCGCAAATGCCCTAGATTTAAATCCCCCCCCCTTGGCTGCCTCTGGGCCTCCTAGGGGGGACAAGGGAAAGGATCTGATGTCTAATGAATCTGGGGATAATGAGGGTTTTATTCTAGTTAAGTCCCGTAATAGAGGCAAGGGCAAGAAGCGAACTTGGCTAGATAGACAGAAGGAAGGTACTTTTAACAAGTTTGATATTCTTGATGATCTGGTCCAGGAGGAAGGTATTCCCGCTGAACTCTCTTCTAGGGCTAAGGGGTTGCATGAAGTTCTGGATGAGAATGCAAGGAAAGAGGATCAGATTTTATCTCCAGAGGTCCACCAGGTAGATCAGATGGCTATGGATTTGCCTTCTCAAGCTCAGGATTTCAGGGTTCTCCAGGGGCCACAGATTCCGAAGGGCCCGGTAGTAGTGGCCCATGATCCCCCTACTCCTAAGGGGGCCTCAGATTCTATAAAGGGTAACAAAGCTCCTCCGGTTTTAGGTTTGCATCAAAAATCCTTTAAGAAGGGGCCTCTTGATAAACCGTCAAAGAGTGGAAGGAAGACTGATCAAGAGAAGGTCAATATTATGGGTGATACTTTGGTCGAGTCTGGGTCTGTGAAACCTATTGATTCCCATTTTTCCCACCCTCATAAATGATTGTTTTATCATGGAATGTAAGGGAATTGAACAGCATCCCTAGACAAAAGGTTGTTCGCAGATTAATTGAATTGCAGTCACCTGATGTGGTTTTCATTCAGGAAACCAAGCTTACTGTTGATGGTTTGGCGAATTGTGCTTTGTGTATCTGGCCCCAAGGCAATTGGCAGGGGGTGGGTGCTCTGAATAATGCAGGGGGGGTGGCTTGCTTCTGGAACCCAAGGAAAGTTTCCCCCTTATGGTGGATGTCTAGCCGGTCTTCCATTTCTTTGGTTGCCTCTTGCTTTGCGACTGGAGAAAGATGTCTTTTATCCAATATTTATGCTCCAACTGATCTATCAGGTAAGTCAAATCTCTGGGCTCACATTCAATTCATCTGTGCCTTGGACCCATTTCTTCCATGGATTATGGCTGGTGATTTTAATGCTGTTACTTGCTTGGATGAAAAACGGGGTGGTTTAGCCAGGCTGGACCCTTCTGCAAATTTACCTAGGGATATGATTGGGTCTTTGAACCTCATCGATGTGAAGCCAACCAATGGTGTCTTTACATGGAATAATAGGAGATGTGGTGTTGAGGCTATCTCAGAGAGGTTTGATAGATTTCTTGTCTCCTGCTATTGGTTGAATAGTAGGTTGATTACCAGTTCTGAAATTCTTGATTGGAGGGGCTCGGATCACTGGCCTATCAAGTTCTCAGCCACCATTTATGGTGTCACCAAGAATCCCTCTTTCAAATTTCAGTTGATGTGGTTAAGAGATTAGTCGCTGCATGATCTTATGTGGGATTGGTGGCAGGAGGGGATGCCTTCCCATGGGACAGCCATGTTTACTTTTAGCAAGAGGCTCCAACATGTGAAGTTCAGGCTCAAGAGATGGAATAAACAGCAGTTTGGGAACCTTCAAGCTCAGAAGTTGGATGCCCAGTCCAAATTGGATTCTATCACTCGTCAGATTCGGGATCAGGGGTTGACCTTGGCCCTTGGTATGGCTGAGTCCTTGGCTCTGAAGAGTTTAGATGAGTGGGAACTCCGAGAAGAGATCTTCTGGAAGCAAAAATCTCGTATTGATTGGCTTCAGGAGGGAGATAGGAACACTGCATTCTTTCATAATTCAGTTAAGGCTCGAAGACATGGGAATTCTAACTCCTCTCTTGTCTCGCAGGATGGGGCTCAACTCTCGTCCTATGCTGATATTTCTAGGGAGGCAATCAATTATTTTTCAAACCTCTTTTCTAGGGAGAATCTTGCTACTTGGGCTGAGGAGCAGGCCATCATGGATTGTATTCCCCACCTGGTCTCTGCTGAGATGAATGGGGTTCTCTTATGTCCTATCTTGTTAGCTGAGTTGGAGAAAGTGGTTTTTAATATGAAAAAAGGTAAGGCCCCTGGTCCAGATGGGTTTCCGATTGAGTTTTTTTAGGAGTTCTGGAAATTATAAAGTTTGATCTCCTTGAGGTGGTTCAGGAATATCTTAGGAACAAACAGATGCTCAAGTCTATGAATTCTACCTTCTTGGCTCTCATACCTAAGTTGGAAGGAGCTAACCGGTTAGCTCAATTCAGGCCTATTGCGCTATGTAATGTTGTTTACAAGATCATCACCAAATTGATTGCTGAGTGACTCAAACCACTCCTTGGTACTTTGATCTCGGCTGAGCAGGGTGGTTTTGTTGAAGGGAGACAAATTTTGGATGGTGTTGTGATAGCCATGGAAGCTATTCATTCTATGGCTAACTCTAAGGAGAAGGCTATGTTTATTAAACTTGACATGTCTAAAGCTTATGATCGGGTGAGCTGGGAGTTCTTACAGAAAATTCTCTTGGCTTTTGGCTTTGCTGAGGAATGGGTGAACTGGGTTCTTAGTTGTGTGACCTCTGCCTCTTTCTCAGTTCTCATTAATGGGGAACCTTCAGATTTGTTTAGTGCTTCTCGAGGACTCCGGCAAGGGGATCCTTTATCTCCTTACTTATTCATCATCATGGCAGAGGGTCTTGGAAGATTTATTAAATCTCAGGTGAGACAGGGTCTTATCCGTGGTTGGAGCTGGAACAACCTTCTTCCTTCCTACTCTCATCTTCAGTTTGTGGATGATACTGGGCTAATGGGCTTGGCTAGAATTAGTGAAGTGAACTTCAGGCATGCTTTAGACATCTATCTGAAGGCTTCTGGCCAGTGTATTAATGATGATAAATCTTCCATTTACTTCTTTAATACACCTCAGCTTATTCAGAGCAGGATTGCTAGGATCCTTAGGTTTCAGATTGGTTCTCTTCCCTTGATGTACCTTGGGATCCCTTTGGCTTTGGGAGCCCAACGGAGAGAGTATTGGCAGGGAATTTTGGATAAATTTCGGAGTAAGGTTAGCCATTGGACTTACAGATGGCTATCTTCTGCTGGGAGAGTGATTCTTCTTAAGACTATGGTGCAGTCTCTCCCCATTTATAGGTGTTGTGTGCAAGTTCCCCCGTCCACCTTTGTGCGGGAATTTGATGCTTTGTCTCGACAATTTCTTTGGTCTAGCAACCTTCTTTCCTTGAAGTGGAGCTTAGTCAAGTGGGAGTCTATTTGTAGGCCGAAGCATGCTAGGGGCCTCGGTCTTAGGTCTATGGCTCTTGCTATCACGGCCTTGGCTGCCAAGTTGTACTGGAGGTGGTGCAACAATCAAGATCGAGATTGGGCTAAGATTCTGACCCACAAGTATCTTCCTGGTGCTGATTGCCTCGATGTGCTGCGTCTTCCTTTGCAGGGTAAAGGTTCTTGTATTTGGGATACCCTTAAGAAGGGTGCTTAGCTAATTAAGGAGGGTCTCTTCTGGATCTGTTATGGAGGCTCTGATGCTTTGTTTTGGCAAGACTCTTGGGATGGCCACCCTCCCATTCTTTCTAATTTTCCTCAGCTTCAGCCTCTTTGCCATATTTTTTCTGAGGCCGGTTGGACTAAAGTGGAGCATTTTAAAACTGTCAAGCATATTGGGCAGGCAGTGGTGGCTTGCTGGAAGGACCCACAGGAGTGGCCCTTGGGTGGTTCTGATGACGATCGTGTTGTTCTCTCTAGAGTTTTGGAGACTAGGCTCTGTAGCTCCCTTAATGGGAGGGATGTTCTGGCTTGGAATCCTAGTCCAAAAGGTAAATTTATGATTGCCCAAGGCTATGCTATGCTGGACAGGAACTTACATGGTCCGGCTGAGGTGCACTAGTGGAAGAAGGTTTGGGACAATTTCTCTTGGCCCAAATGCAATTTTTTCTTATGGTTGGTTGCTCAGAGGAAGTGCCTCACTTGGGAAAATCTGTGCAAGCGTGGCTTTCAGGGACCCTCTATTTGCCTTCTTTGTTCTCATAGTGAGGAGTGTACCTCCCACCTGTTCTTTCTTTGCCCTTACTCTAGAGAGTTATGGCACAGATGGTGGGAGGCTTGGCATCATGGTTGTATTCACGCTACCTCCTTGATTGACTTTTGGGAAAGTTTGGGCTGACCTCCAGCGAAGACTCCTTTCCTGCAGGTGGCCTGGGCTATTGGGCCTATTTTCATTCTTTGGAACCTTTGGTTGGAGAGGAACCATAGAGTTTTTTGTGGTTCCAATTTGGAAAATCTTCAATTGTGGAAGAAGATTCTCAGCAGGCTTCAGGAGACTATTTCGGCTAAGTGTGACATGCCTGAAAATCTTGATCCAGGTGATCTTGATATTGTGCGGAATTTGAGCTTGGGGGATAGTAGCAGGAGATGCTTTGCTGGCAGAAGACCCCGTCTGGTTCAGCAACGGGTCTGTCATGATGGGAGGTGGATGCCTCCCCCGATGGGGGTCCTTAAGATTAATACTGATGGTTCTTCTTGTGGGAACCCTGGTCATGCTGGTGTGGGGGGTATTGGTAGAGGTAATGATGGTGGTGTGGTGTTTGTCTTCTCTAGTTACAAGGGGCAGCATTCTAATAATCTGATGGAGGCCCTTGCTATTAAGATTGTTGTTGAGCGTGGATGCTCCTTAGGTTGGAGAAGGATCATCTGCGAGTCGGATTCTCAGATTGTTGTGGATTTGTTGAACAACCAAAGGTTGGATGATGTTAGTTGGCAATTGGCTTCTATGGGCAGACAGATTTTGAGTCTTTGCAGCGCCTTGGATTTTGTCTCCTTTTGTCATATCCCTAGAGAGTGGAACAAAGTGGCCGATTGTTTGGCGAAGTGGGCCTCCGAGAATGTGGATGGTTGGGATATTAGTGGAAAGGATGAGCTTCCTTCTAATTATCTTGGGACCCTGGAGAGGTTATTAGTGGAGGACATGAATAGGTAGTGTGGTTGTTGGGTGGTCTGGTGGTGGTCTTTTCTGGTTGGCCTCTGGTCGTTGCTTTGTACTCTGGCTTTGATTGAATAAAATTTTTACCCCTTTAAAAAAAAAAAAAAAAAAAAATTTATTTATCAAATTTTTATGGCAATGCTAATCAATTATTGATCATATTTTACTAATAAAAAATATTTTTGTTCCCAAATATATACAAGGCTCATATGACTTATAACCATTCCACATTCTTACAAGGGTACCTTTATTTTTCACTTCTATATAATGAAAGTGAATGAATTCTTAATTTGATTATAGTAGCCTTCTTGAAGGTATATCATGGTTGAGTTATCACGTTTCAAATTCCAATCTATATTGATCAAAGGAAAAATAAATAATTAATAAAAATTATAGTTATGGGACAAAAAAGATATTATAGAAAATATAAATATATAGCCTTACAAATTAGATCCTAGAGAATGCTAGTGTAGTATCAATTTTAATAAGTGGGATAATTCCTTCTTACATGATCTAGGATGATTTGGGTCACAAGAATTTATGACAAATATTAGGTTTCATATAATAACCTATATGTTTTGGTTAGTAGGATCCTAATCCTAGTCAACACCTATGTTCTAAATCATGGGTCATAATTGTGTGTCAAGAATACTGTACAATTGGATTTGTTGAAGGGCATGTTAGGATGTATGCCTTAATTTAGATGAAATATTAGGCATCACACCTCTCCTGAAAGGATTCAAATCCCAAACAATGGAAAATGACTACCACAAGCTCCTTATAGACAAGTCTTCTTGGCCTATAAGATAAATAAGTTCTTTATTTTTTCATGTTTATGCAAAAGGTCTTACATAATCATTTTGTTGGAATTCTATAGTGAGAATTAGATTTGAAAGATAAAGATATTTACACTATTCTTAATCTATAAATTATTTCTTGATCTTGCTCATCCAAAAAAATTGTATCGTTGTAAATAATATTTGATCATCAACTATTCAATATTTATGATGACGGGTCCTAATCTAAGTATTGGCTATCTAGAAAATGTTAAAGATAGGGTGAGAAACAAAAGGTATTTTACAATTATCCTAAATTTTGAACTTCCATTGTAATGCTAAAATATATAAGTAGATAGGTTTCAAATTTATTGATTCTTAATAAACTAGATAAATCGCAACTTATCATGAGAATAGTACAATCTTTAAACGATTACATGTCATAAAGTACAACTGATAAAACAACATTGATACTTGTCAAATATAATAAGATACTCCACAATATGAAATAAAATTTCTCAAACTAACAACACAAGGAATACTTCCAGTCAGCAAATCACTACTAATATGAATGCAAGATTCATCAAATACTTGTTCCATTCATATATCCAAAATAAGGAGTTCAAGGGTAAAAATACAAAATTGTGTCACACTTTCAACTAGCTTATTAGCACAAGTGAATTTAAGAATTTATAACAACAAAATATTTTTTTGTAAAACATATAATTTAGCTGGATTCATTATATCTAAGTTAGATATGACCACAAATTTTCTAACTGAATGTGTTCACAAAATGCATATTTAGCACCATTTTGAGGCTAATCTACCAAAAAAAAATTGAAATCATGATGTTTCAACGGCTCCTACTCATGTAGATAATATTTTTTTAGATCTATAAGTGTAGTTGTTAAACAAATAACATGAACAAGAGAGAAGATAATAGTCCAAATATGTTGCAAATACTTGGTAATAATATGTCACTTTGATGGGGAAATCTCCTTATCCACTTTGAGGGGGATACCTCCAATAGTCTTCTCCAAGAACACGATACCTCCAATAGTCTTCACCAAGAACACAATACTCAACATGATTATAATAACTAGCATATACCTTTCATATATATCATACTTATGCCTAGGATACCACCTAAGTCAACTTAAATAACATCATATAGGCCTTAGGTTGACCTAAATAACTAAATAACAATATAATAAATATGAATTGATTAAGAGTTAAGGCATCCAAAAGACAATTACTCATAACCAGATACACACTATAGGGTTAGGGGAGTAGCATTTCCCCCCTTTACAAAAGAATTGCCCTCAATGCTAATTAATTATGGATGCATCTACCAAAGAAATGTTCTTCTTCATCTTCTTTATCTTTTCTTATTTCTTCTTCTTCATCTCATTTTTATGCTTCTATTTCTCCATCTTCTTTCTCTTGCTCTTGTTTTTCCTTGTGTTCTTGTTCTTTTTCTGTTTCATTTTCTTCTTTTTTTTGCTATTTATTTATATGAAGAAGTTACAAACAATAATTTTGCAATAAATAATGAAAAAAAATGAACCGAATGAACCGAACAAATTTGTCATCGCGATTCCTTCTGTGGAAATCTCCAGACCTTGTTCAACAAAAGTGGTTTTTTGAACGAACCAAGTATGCACCCATGGTCTGCAACCCGGAGAATAGGGCTCCCTTGCCTTAGCCTAATTCAGAATGGAAGTGGTGAAACCTAGGAGGTTTCGCAAGGTAGCTATGAAAAACCCTCCCATGGCTGGAATTGGCGAGCAGAGTAAAATGAACAACCGCTACCAAGGAGGCACTACGCCGGTCATCTCCAATAGGTTTAACCATTTGCAGAATCTTGAGGAAGGTTTCATAAAACTAGCTCCCCGGGTCCGATAATGTTAGAAGCAAAGGAAATAAGAATTGCAGAAGGTCGGTTGGTATTCAAACCAGACCTAGGGCTTCTGAGGGTAAGGGCAAGAAATTTTTGATGTCTCCTAAACCCTTAGGGGCTGAGCCGGTCACAAATATGAGCCCTAATTCAGATTTGGCAAATAATGTAGAGATTAATGACAATTTGGTTAAGAGGATTCAACAATCTTGCAAGGCTTTTGGGATTTTTGCTAGATGGCGGGGACTTGGAATTCCATCAAAGGTTATTGCAGACTGGTTCAAATCCTCCTTCAAATGGATAGTAAGTATAGATATCTTGACTGAAGGTTTTTTGTATATTGATTGTGGAAATTCGAGGCATAAGGAGGAATTCTTAACAGGTAAATCTCCAACTTTCAAAGGTTTTGATTTTATTTTTCTAGAATGTCAATCGGATTTTAACCCAAACAAACTAAAATCTTTTAAAGTAGATAGACCAATTATGGTCCCTAACCTACCAGTAGAATCAATGGACATAGAAATCATTAGGAAAATAGGTAATCACTTGGGTAAATTTGTAGAGATTAGTGATAAAAATAGGAAATATTCCAACTGTGTATTGATAATTAACATGGATATTAGTGTTAAATCTTTAAGGCCCATTGAAATTAGAACAGGGGTGTCGTCTTTCCTTATCTACCCTGAATTTTATAAAGGGTTTCTGGATTTAGATCCTACTCCCGATTCGATCTAAGAATTCCCCTCTTCTCAATCAAAACCTAGAATGATTCCTGACGTAGACTTTAGCTTCAATATGGAGCAAGGAGGGTTTTTGATCAAGGAAGTCTCTTTGCCGACTAGGCAACCTAAGGATGTAGAAGAGGGGGAAATTATAGTAGACCAGAGCAGGGATGATCGGTTGATCACATCTTTTCTTCACACCCTTGAGGAAATATCGTTGGATAAGCTAGGCAGGGCTGCTTATCCAGAGATACCCCTTGTCAAGAAGGGAGAACTTTCTTCGGCTTCTAAGGATCGGAAGGGTGGGGAGAAGGAAGCCCTTCCTCTTTACTCTGATCAAGTTACTAGTCTGGATGGTCGGAGCAACTCCAATGGCTCTCCCCATCTAAGGGAAGGCCCCATTAGATTGGAAAGGGCTGATCAAGAGGAGGATCAAGCCCGTAAAGAGGAAGAGGTTAATTGCATTATAGACTATTTATGTGACTCAATTACTGAGGAAATTATGGATAAACTTTTGGATGAAATAATAGACAAGGATGAGCTTGATCTTCAGAAGAAAAAAATGCTTAGAAAAGAGATTTTGGGTTTCTCCCCCCCCCCTGTGGTCTCAGACATGGAGGAACTTTTTTAAGATTTAGACAACAAGGAAAACAAAACATTGGGTATCGAACTCTGGACAGATGACAAATATACTCCGAATTGTGTCAAGCTCTACAAAAAGAGAGGTAGGAAATCCTTATCGAAGCTCAGAGCTAATGATGGTACTGCGGAAGGTCGGGTTAAACTCAAGGACATGTTTCATGTAGGGAAGGGGAAGTTCCTTCCCAAGGCATCATGAAAGTAGTTTCATGGAATGTTAGGGGCTTAAATGCCACTAACAAACAAAGGATAGTCAAGCGATGCCTATCCTCTTACAGTCCAGAATTAGCTCTGTTGCAAGAGACCAAATTAGGGAATGAGGATTTAGCCTCCTTTGGCAAGCGATTAGGCTTTAGACAAATTAAAGGGGCTCCAACCAATGGGGCCTCTAGAGGACTTGTTGTAATATGGGACCCACGCAATATCCTCTTCTCACTTATGGAGTCACATAACAATTGGATGAGCGGTAGGGTTACTAGCCTGAAAAATGATCTAGATTTTGTCATTATTAATGTGTATGGGCCAATCCTTAATGAGGATAAAAAGAGAGTATGGGAGGAAATTGATAATTTCACTAGCACCCTTAATCAGTTATGCATTTTAGGAGGGGACTTTAATGCAATTTTGTATCATCATGAGAAGCGAGGAGGCTTAGGTAAAAATTCTCGTGCTTCTCTTCACTTTGCAGATTGGATCCATTGTTGTGGCATGATAGAGATCAATATGGTAAAGGAAGCCTTTACCTAGAATAACCAAAGGTTAGGTTTTAGCAACATCGCAGAGAAACTTGATAGATTCTTTGTATTGGGTAGTCTCATCAACTTTCCCTATACCTTGGAGGCCTCTATTCTACCTTTCTTAGGATTGGATCACTTCTCTATTCAACTTGGCATTCATGGTGAGGTTGGCCCAAAAAGATTTCCTTTTAAATTCGAGAATATGTGGCTAAAGGATGACAATATCCAGAAGCTTCTAAAGGAATGGTGGAATGTGGCCAAGGTTTCTAGGTCTGGTATCTACAAGGTTGTTAACAAACTTAAGATTATTAAGAAAAATCTCATCCATTGGAATAAGGAGCACTTTGGCAATATTATTGACAATAAGGCCCAAGTGGAAGCTGAGTTGGAAGAAGTTAATGAGAAAGTGATGAGACATGGGATGGATGAGGCCCTATTTCTGAGAGAAAACAAACTCCTTGCGGATCATGAATCTATTATTTCCAAAGAAGAAGTCTTTTGGAAACAAAAATCTAGAGAGACTTGGTTGGAGGAGGGTGACAAGAACACCAAATTCTTACACAATAGTGTGAAGATGAGAAGAGTCATTAACCATATCTCCAAGATTAAGGTGAGTGATGGCTCTAAGGTGGATAACCCTAACATCATTGCGAAGGAGGTTGTAGATTTATTTTCTCTTATTCTCAACTTCGACTGGAGCCCTCATGGCTCTGTCCAAGACAAGTTTATTAAGTGTATCCCAAAGCTTCTTAGTAAGGACCAAACCGATTCTTTGACTGCTAAATTTTCTTTAGCAAAAGTAAAAGCAGCTCTTATACAGATAAGCCCAGACAAATCCCCTGGGTCGGATGGCTTCCTGACTAGTTTCTTTCAAAAATGTTGGTCCTTCTTAGGTGAGGAAGTGATGACAACTCTTGAAGGGATGAGGAACTCAGGTAATATCCTCAAGGAAATCAATAACACTTTTTTGGCCCTTATCCCAAAAAAGGATAAGCCTGAGTGTTTTGATGAGTTTCGACCCATAGTCTTGTGCAACACTATCTATAAGCTTTTTTCTAAAGCTCTAGCTAATAGGCTTCAGAAACTCCTTCCCCTATTGATCAGTGAGGAACAGACAGGTTTTGTTCTAGGAAGATCTATTTACGATGGGGTTATTATAGCTCAGGAGGCTATCCACATTGTCCAGAAGAATGGAACTCCCAGTATGCTCTTAATGTTAGACATTAGGAAAGCATACAACAAGGTGAATTGGAGATTTCTATGTAGATGCTTAGAAGCTTTTGGATTCCCCTCTACATGGATTAATTTGGTTTTTGAATGTATCTCTACACCTAAATTCTCAATGTTGGTCAATGGTACCCCTGAAGGTTTTTTTAGCTCCTCTAGGGGTTTGAGGCAAGGAGATTCTTTATCCCCTTTTCTCTTCATCATTATGGCAGAATCCTTAGGGAGATCAATTTCTAGAGCAAGGGAGAACAGTCAAATTGAGGGAATTAGAATTAGCAACAACCTTAACCCTATAACGCATCAGCAATTTGTGGATGACACTATGCTATATGGGCTTAGTGATTTAGGTGAGGCTCGAGCTTTTAATCAAATCTTGGACTCTTACTCTAAGGGCTCAGGTCAAGAAATCAATCCAGATAAATCTGAAGTCTTCTTTTTCAACACTAAGTTAAGCTTACAAAAAGATATTTGCGGCGTTTTGAATTTCAATCTAGGAAGTCTCCCTTGTAAGTATCTAGGTTTGCCCCTAGATAAGGGCTCTGAGTCATCAAATCTGTGGGATGGATTAGTAGATAAGATTAGAAGCAGGGTAGCAACCTAGAAGGGTAAGTGGCTATCCTCTACAGGTAGAGCTACTCTGGTCAAATCGGTTCTGGTTGCTATTCCCATCTATCAGCTATCATGTTTTAACTTGTCCCAGTCCAAAAAGGAAATGCTAAACAAACATCTAAGATCTTTCTTTTGGCAAGGGGCGGAAGAGAAGAAATGAATCTCCCTTATGGCCTAGGATAAGATCTGTAGGCCCAAGTCGGTAGGGGGTATTGGGATTAAGAATATTAAGGTTTTGAGTAGGACGTTAGGGGACAAATTAGTATGGAGAATGTTTATATCTCTTCATCTTAAGTGGGTCGAAATCCTTTACCATAAATATCTCCGAGGCAGGGACCATATGAGCCTCTTCAAGGACTCCTCCCCCCTGAGAGGCTCGCATATTTGGAACTTTATGCTGGATTGTAGGAAAATCATCTTAGACAAATTATCATAGAACCTGGGCAAGGGTGATAAAGCCCTTTTCTGGTCCAACTCTTGGCGAGGTTTCCCAGTCCTTCAGCAAAAATTTAACCTGGAATCGTCAAGAGTAGTGCTAGAATCTGTTTGGGGTAGGTATGTTAAGGATTACATCACACCTTCTGAGGGAGACTTAGCCAAGGGATGGTCTTGGAGATCCCTTGATCAGGTGGACATCCCTGCAAGGGAGAAATTGTTACTTCAAGACATCCTTAATAAGAGGATGGTCACTTTCAACTTAGGGTCAGATACTCTTGTCTGGGATAGGTCGAAATCGAGAGAATATACCTCAAAAGATGGTTATAATCTCCTCCTGAGACAGCAGCTCTCCTCTTCCACTTTTGTCCCTTCAGCCTTATGTCGGGACAAGATGTGTTTACCAAAGGCATGATTGTTCTCATGGTTTTCTCTCCAGAATAAGATTTTAACAAAAGATAGATTCAGAAAGATGGGATATGAAGGCCCTAGCAAATGTCCTTTATGTGAAGAGGCTGAAGAAGATAAAGACCACATCCTTCTCAATTGTAATTAAGCCTCTAAGTGTTGGCTTTGGTTGTGCAACAAATTAGGGTGGTACTCAGCCTTTCCCAATACCATCCTTGGGATGTTTCAACCATGGCCAAGCCTTTTCAAGAAATCCCTATATCGTGGGCTATGGAACCTGGCCCCTTCTTGGGTTATCTAGGAACTCTAGAAGGAATGCAACAGGAGACTCTTTAAGGAGGAGAAGATGGAGTGGACCCTTCTGGTGAATAAATTGAAGCCTCAGTTGTGGAGACTCTAAATAGTAGAACTTCTAAATTTCCTAGTAATCTCTCAGAGATGACCTACTGGGATGAGAAGATGAGGGGGAGGTGGTTTGGTTTGAGGATCCCTTCCTTTGTTGGAGATGACAACTCTAACAAATAGGAGCTGAGAAAGGCCTGCAAGTGGAGAGCCCCTAAAAGGGGTTGGGTCAAGTTAAACTTTTATGGAGCTTCCCAAGGGAACCCAAGTCCTACAAGTATCGGATGTTGTCTGCATGATGAGGGTGGGAGGGAACTGACTAGGCTAGCAAAACCTATAGGGTTTGAATCCAATAACAAGGCTGAAATCTTATCCCTTATTGAAGGTCTCCTTCTTTGTCAAAATAGGGGTATTCGCAAACTGACCGTTGAAGGAGACTCGGCCATTATTATCAATGGCCTTAGAAAAGGTTCTCTGCCTGATTGGAAGTTGAATGCGCTCTTGTCTAGAGCTCTTGGTCTCCTTAAAGATTTTTAAAAAATGACCTTCAACCATATCTATAGAGAAGGAAACTCTAGGGCAGATGAATTAGCTAATGCAGGAGTTGATGGGCAGTTCATTAGTTAGGAGGGAGTCCTCCTCCTATGTTTTAGCTTATTGGATGGTTATCCCAAGCTTCTAGTTTTGTTCAGCTTGGCTTAGGGTCTCCCTGGGGTCTTTTTTCCTTTTCTTTTTTTTCTGAAATGTGGCCATCCCCTTCTTCAAAAGGAGGGGAATCTCTGCTACCTTAGGGGGCTAATCCTAGATTGAAGATGGAAGGAAGTGTTCCTATCATCGCTCTAAGCTGGGGAAGTTTAGTGAGCATGTCTCTAAGCTCTCAGAATATATTTATGGTTCTCTGGTCTTTTTGGTGGAAAGCTTATTTCCATATATCTTCTTTATTTCTCCTCTTAGAGCCTTATAAGATTTTACATCTATTGGTATGCATATGCATGTATGGATATGCATATTTATATAGACATGCATATATATAAATAATTATAGATATATACATGCATGGATGTATATGTATTAATATTCATATAGATATATCGTACACCAATAGGAATAAGAGATTATGATGCTTTAAGAGTTAGAATTATCTATTAATTTATTTTATATTCTATACGTATTTATAGCTACGATTTAGACCATATTTATCTATGGCTTTTAGCCATATTTTAGAGACAAACGATACCTTTTTGGGACATCTTCTATCAGCAACTCCCCTCTTTTAGTACCAACTTGATGACATTCTTGTGGTGTTGATGTGACTTCCCTTACTGCGATAGCCAACAATTGCTTAGCAGCCCGTTCGTGTAGAGGCGGCAGTATTAATTACCTTGATCCTGGAGATTGTTTCAATTGCATCTTGGCCCTTCAATCTATGTCATTCATTAGTATCTATCATCCCTCTTAGGAAAGATGAGTTGTATTTCACGATGCCTTTTAATACTAGTTCTATTTAAGTTTTACTTGCTTGGGCTTCGGCTTATCTGATATTCTAGCAGCTCCTATGGATATCCCACTAAGATTAATATGGCTCAAGCGGCAAATGGCTTTTGTAGGAGAAATTAAGGAGGAGATATTGAAAGGCATCCTGGTATTTCTAAACCCCCAAGTCATCAGGGTGGTCATGAAAATCCTCCAGAATGATTATATTATGAATGAAGACCGCACTAGATCCAATTCAGACATTGTCGCAATGTTCTTGGCAGTGGCTATGCATTTTGAGAATGACAGGAATGTGGTAATGAAACTTTGTAAAAAGGTCTTCAAGAAGGAACTGCTTGGAGAATTGGACCGGGTGGTGGTTAATATTGATGAGGAGTTCTCTGCTCTGAAGCCTCATGACTATGATATCCTCATCAGGATGAATAATCGGGTGCCTAGATACCCAATTCTGTCAATTGAGGATACGATAGCCTTTGAAGCCTACAACCCAATTAGGCGAAGGAATCTCTTATTCCTTATGTGGCTTCTGCAGGTTAGGAAACCGATGTGCAACAGGTGGTTGGCTAACTATCTAGAAGCGGAGAATATTGAAGTGGTTCTGGATGAAGTGGAAATCCCTCCATCCCCTGCTTCCTCCCCTGCTAATTTACCAGCCAGCTATGGATAAAAGGCTCCACAGGAGCAGGTAAGGAGATGTAGGGCTGGTTAGAGGGGTTCGTTATGGTTTCAGGCCTCCCGCCTCTTTATGACTCTCAAGTGTTTAAAGTTGTTTTTTTACCTAGATTAATCAAATCTATCTTTAGACATATGGTTGTTAAGTAGGATTTTTTACTCTAACTTTAGTTTTGCTTCGATCCCTTAAGCTGGGTCATCCCTTCGCAGCTTGGACTTAGATTTTTTAAAGTGTTTATGGATTAAGTATATTAAGCTTATCATCTTTACTCTGGTAGTATTTATTTATCTTGGGTGAACTGATGGCCATTTATGACTGGAAATACGTTTCAGTTTGTTCCAAGCTTTTAATCAGTTGCTATCTTATTTTCTATCTGTTTATATATATAAATTTATATTTATGTGTGTGTGTGTGTGTGTGTGTAAATTTATATTTGTGTGTGTGTGTGTGTGTGTGTGTGTGTGTGTGTGTGTGTGTGTGTGTGTGTGTGTGTGTGTGTGTGTGTGTGTGTGTGTGTGTTTATATATATGGGTATATAAAAGTAAAAAAATTTATCTAGATGTATAGAGATACCTGTTTGGTTTCATTTAAGCAGTGTTTGGCCTTTTCTTTCTTTTGAATGATGATGGATGATTTAGTAAGGTGGTTGTCTTCTACTTCATCTATAAGCTTCTATGTTGATTATGCGAGCTTCTTTCTGTAATTCAATTCAGGGTTTTCTCCTTCTTCCTCCTCTCTTGCGTAGGATGTTTGTCTATGTTTGAAAGGTGGAAGCCATCGTGATTTCTCTTTGTAGTAAGCAGGAGAGGAACGATCTAAATTTGATAAAATTTGGTCTTATTGTCCTCTTCAAATGGCTCTATCTCCCAATATAATTCTATGATATTGCTATTCTATGATTTGGGCTTCAAAAACTCTTAGCATTACTTATAGTCTCTGAGGATGTTGTAGATTTATTATGAAGGTTTGGCACCACTAGTTGTGCAGTTTTTTTGGGTGAACATCTCTTGGAGTGATTGATGTAGGATAAGTCTGAAGGTTTTATGTAGGTCTAGTCATGATTAGCCTTGCAGGGCCTTCCCCTTGAGGGCCTTCCCCTTGAGGGTTCTAGAGCTTTATTATTCATTCAGGGAGTCTCTTGACATTGTTCTCTCATTTAAGCTTTGTAGTGTATCGCCTGACACTGATCTTGGTCGTAAGATCTTTTGTAGATCAAGAGATCATTTTGTAACCTACTTCTGAGAGACTAGATCCAGGCAATAAAGGGTGATGCGGACATCCTTTTTTAGAAATCAGCAATTTTCTCATAATTTCAAAATTTTAGAATGATATCTCTCTATCATATAGCTTAGCCTGTTGGGATTTTCCCAAGGACTATTGTATCTTGTTCTCATTCTTGTTAAGTGTATCATTAGATTTTGATCCTCTAAGGGATATGGGCGAGACCGGAGGTTTTCTTCCTCCATTCTTTCCTATTGGTGCCCACACAGAATGGAGTATGTAATCATTTTCTTTAATTAATAAAAAATTTAGGCTTCGGCCTTTAACCGATCAAAAAAAAAATTGCAATAAATAAAACAAATAAATTCCGAATGCTCTAATTTTTTTGCTAAAATTTGCCAAGGCCTATACTACAATTACCTAGAAAAATATCAAATAAAATAGCTTATTTCCAACCTAGAACAAAATTTGTTGGAAACCCTAATTCTATAATAAATAGCTTACTTCTACTCCAATTTCTCTGAAATTTTAAAATATAGATGCCTTAATTAATTTCTTTATAGTGCCAATATCATGCTCTATACCACTTTTTAAAGAAATAACATGCACAAATGAGGATAAAATAGGAAATATGCTGCAAATACTTGATAATAATATGCTACTTTGAGGGGCAATCTCTTAATCTACTTTGAGGGGGATAACTCTAATAGTCTTCACCAATAACACAATACCTAACATGATTGTAATGACTAGCCTATACCTAGAATATATATATCATACTTATGCCTAGGATATCACCCAAGCAAACTTAGATAACAACATATAGACCCTAGGGCTACCTAAATAAATAAAAATAATATATTAGTGATAATATGACTTAACTAAGCTCAGTAAGATAACAACAAGTCAACTATTCGTGTCCCCATACACATTAAAGGGTTAGGGGCATAGCATTAGTTTTTTAAAATATATATTTTTCAATAGTTTAGTTATTAATTTTTTAACGTTTACTAAAAGTGGATTATCAATATCAACACCAAAATATAATGTTGATTATATTGTCAAGAAAATTAGTAAAATTTATTTTCAAATATTCAAAAATTCAAAAATATATGATGCACTAGGTAAAAGATTTAATGTCATGACGGTATGTCCTTTTTTGTATTTTTAGATAAATAGTTAAAAAGAAAGGAGGTGTCCCATGGAAATTGTTATGCTTCCAATACACACATTTTAGTATTTATATTTAAACATGTGTTTATCAAGATTAGAAAAAAAAAAATACATACACTAAAAGCTTCAATTTACAAGTACACAAAAAAATGAAGGAAGAAAATAAAATTTACTATATAAAGGACAATGTCCCATTTAACTTCATTTTTCATCATTTTATCAGTAACTAAATTAAAGTGTGAGTTTCATAAATTAAAAACTATTTTCAAATAATTTCTCTATTTTTTCAAAAAAATAATATATAAACATAAAATACACTAAAAGATACACATTTTATTAGTTTACATCATTTAAAATTTTAAAACATTTATGTCACTTTTTAGTATTTAAGTTAAAAATGAGGATCAATGTTTGGCTATTTTCTTTATAAAAGTGTGAAACAGCTTTATACATTTACCCTCAACTAATTTTTTTGGAAACCATGAAGTAAACTAAAAAAATTAAAGTTTTATTTTATGAGTCCTACTAGTATCAACAATTTCCAAGAATAGTTTGGAAATAAAATTTTAACTTTTTGGTTGAAAATAGAACTTCATATTCAAAGAGAAATGACACTCTATTTTATAAGAGAATGAAATCCACTTAACAAGATCTAATAATTTAGATTACTTTACAACAATTGTGTATATTTTACAATAATTAATAATGGAGGACTAGTTCTATTTAAGATAGCATGTAGGACATGGGAAATCCCATGAAATCTATGAATTTGATAATCTAGACCTATGTGAAGGTCATTGATTGATGAATCTCAATCATTGAATTCAACGTGAAATGGTTTTCCTCACCATATATACACCCTTAGGATGTATGATGGTTGTAGGTGGGAAAGATCTTTTAGGGTAGTTATAGAAGTCAAATACATCTAGTAACATGGTGTCTTGTTTCACTTATGGTTACCCACAAAACTACTATGTTGATGAAACAATTGGGATACTTTTAAGTAATGTCCTTTCTCTTAAAATCCTATAAAATAAACAAGAAGTTCTTGATATTTTTCCCCATAATTACAAAGTCTAAGTTTCTATGCATTTAAATATTTTGTGAGGTTTCAAGGGAGATTTGGATTTCAATAATCACTATAGAATTACATAAGACCATGTAAATTCTATAAAAATTTAGTCCCTTTTACACTATTCCTTCAAAACATCTTCGTAGGAAATAAGTAGAGATCCAAAATTTAGAAGGTTTAGAAAGGGCTTTTTCAATTGCCAGGTGAAACTTTATAATTTTACATTTGATGTAATGCCCGCCAAAATACCCTAGAAAAAAATTGCTATCTAACATACAAATAGAGATAATTTTTTAAAAAACATCATCAACTATTACAACATACTAAAAAGCAACCACATAAAAAATACTATAAATCACATCATGGGGCTAACTCAGAAGCACAAGACATAAACATCCAAAGGCAACTCAACATCAAGGCATAAGGAACTATGATCTAAATGTAGGGAAGAGTGTCATCACATGCTATCACCAAAACAAATAAGGATATCCTAGGTAAGGGGAGTTAAAGCTCCCTATTCCTGCCATCCATGATACATGTGGAACCATCTCAACCTTTGAGGAAATCAAGGGATTTCGGTTTATTCGGTTACTAGATCTTCCCAAACCTCATCTTGAGTTTGTACTAGCACTCCAGGCCATGAGATGGGGTACCACCAATGCATTTCTTATCTTGTTAAGATGAATTACTACTACCCATCCCACTTAGGATTAATTTATCAAGTTATCACTTGATTATACAATAAACTCCCAATGAGATGTCCCAACGGTCTAGACCCCATCTCCTTGACACAAATAATCCTAGCAATCCATTCCTCATGACCTCAAAAAACTCATGGAAGCCCACTCTCCCTAATCATATTCCTAGACCTTAGGGTAACAACATACTCAAATGTAAGAACAAGGGCTCTTACAACATAACCTGAGTAACCAAGGTTTCAACCACAATGATAGTCATTAAATAAATGCATAACATGCCAATATCACAGCCTCAAAGGCAATCATGAAAACACAAAACATCCAATATCCACAATATCAATATATCAAAAGAGCCCAATATAACAACAAGGTATTGTACATCTCTCTTAACATTTAAGAATACAAATGTTCAATCTTATTCAATAATTCCAATCCCGAAACAACTTAGGAATTCAAAAGCATCAGATACAACCTCTGGATTGTCGAAAAGACCCAAAACTGAAATCCAAAAAAGACTCAGAACCAAGACTAACCAGAAAGATCAAATAAAGTAGTCTAGCATATTTAGTCACCAAAGTAGCGCATATGATAAACAGTGCAACACTTTTATTAAGTTGTTCAGCATATTTGATTACCAGAACAACACTTTTATTGACTACTATAGTGCATATACAAAACCAACTAGCACATCTAAAGCATATAATAGCGCATATATAGGTTCCTATAACGCATGTGTTTGGATCTACAATGCTTATGTTCAATCCTGCAATGCCTATGCATTTCATACTAGTGCTTATGTAGAGCAGTGCAACGCATATGACATAGATGCTAGTGCATTTATACAAAATTATAGCCCATATACGACAGGACATGAAACTCGGAAAACAGAGATGGAAATTCACGATAATGCCTAGAAGTAGTCTAAGTATACAAAATAATGTGAAAACCAACCCAAAATGGTTCAAGCAACAAGGTTGCTCAATAAACAAAACAATTGACCGATATAGCATGCTAGCAGGCACAATAGAAACAATAATAGCAGAGTTCTCTCATACAGCCAAAAACTTTTACAATAAAATTCATAGTAATACAGTCACAGAAGTTTTCCCAAAATGACAAAACCTCAACCCAGAGAACAATAACACAGCTAGCATAATAATTTCAAAATCGATATAATATTTCCACCCGATAATCTTCCCACAGACATAATGCAAACAGGGTGAATTCACAAAGCTGGTTCCCACTTTTGCCAACGAAGGAATTTGGCAAAAGTGGGAACTTCGATTTTTAAGGTGTTCGAGCGAAATATGGGTGTTCGCTCGAATTACCCCTGGGAGTTCGAGCGAACCACTTTGCGGACCTGGGTTCGCTCGAACGACCGGTGACTTTTGGGTTCGAGCGAACCCCCTAAAATATTAATATTTTATGGGGTTCGCTCAAACCCCCCATTCACTCGAACCCTTTTCGGTTAGGGTTTTTTTAAAACATTTATAAAAAGCGAAAGTGACGGTTAAAGGGTCATTATCAAAGTTGTCTTTTTCTATCTGGTGGGGGTTGGATCGAACCAGTCGTCAGCATCACATCATCGCGTTTTGTCTGCAGTAGCTAGCGCCTTTCATATTTCAGTTTTCAACCTTTATTATATCAGGTGCACAAAATAACCCTTTGTTTGGTTTAATATTGTCTTTTTTTATTAAATTAATAAATAATTTGTTTGTTAATTTATTTTTTTAATTAAATAATTGTATATAGTTATTGTTTTTCATTATTTTAGAAAAATGTTTGATAATTTATTTTTTTTCATTATTTTAGAAAAATGTTTGATAATTTAATGTTTTGACTGAAATGTGTCAATTTGTTTTTAAAATTACATAATTGTATATATGTATATTTTTTTCAACATTTTAAAAAATTGTTATGAAAAACATAGAAAACTAAGAACTAGTAATTCAGAACTTAGAAAAACATTAGCAAAAAAAGAAAATTAGAAAAATGTCGCAAACGTAAATATAATAAATTAAACTTTAGAAAAATTAATAAATTTTAATTTAAATAAACATTAGAAAATTTAGATAACAAATTTAAACAAATTAGACAAAATAAATCCTCTACAATGTGACCCATTTTCACATCCTATTACATGCACAACATGACCCCTTAAGACCACATATGCCCTGATGACACTATACGTTCCCTTAGGAGGTCATAGAGGATCACATATAACATACTAGTGTACATATGGCATTCCCTTTAGGATCACATAGTGTCCTAAGAGGTCATACGTGGTCCTAAGGGGTCACACATGCGTGACCCCTTAGAACTGCATATGACCCCTTATAAAATTGTAGTGTGAACGACATATACCCCTTAGTCCATCAAATAGTGTCTTAACACATGTGTGACCCATTAGAACCGCATATGACCCTTTATAAAATCCTAGTGTGAATGGCATACCCCTTAGTCCATCACATAGTGTCTTAAGGGGTCGTATGTGGTCCCGCATGCATTAACACATGCGTGACCCATTAGTAGGTCACATAGGACCCCTTATAACATCCTACCAGGTACATATGACATTCCCCTTAGGATCACATAGTGTCCTAAGGGGTCATATGTGGTCCTGAGGGGTCATGTGCATGTGTTATAACACTAATACATTTGGGGTCAAATTTCGATGGAGGTTTCTGACGGACAAGGAGCATTGTGTGAAAATTTGATTTATTTTTCTTTTAAATGCCCGTGTTCGTGGCCAGAGGTGGACAAAAGCAAGCCAGAGGTGGAAACTTCAGCCAAAAACCCTTGCTTGCAGTGCAGAGATCGCTCCAGCGGGGGGGGGGGCGCGGCTTGCTTTCAAAATGAAAATGCGTTGTCTTGATTTTCATCGAGCATTTTATTAAAAAAAAAAAAAAAAGACAACGCATTTTCATTTTGAAAGCAAGTCGCGCCTGCCCCCCCCCCCTCGCTGGAGCGATCTCTGCACTGCAAGCAAGGGTTTTTGGCTGAAGTTTCCACCTCTGGCCTCATCTTTATTTCCTGGTATGTATGTATGGTGGATTCATTGTTATTCTCATGCCAATAAAATCTATTAGCTAATCTAAAACAATGACAATCACCTTCTTAACTGATTCTAGCTGAAATGTTTGCTGCCTCCCTCAAGCCACTCAAGAATGCACCATGCATTGTTGTAGGGTAACGCCTATTGGTGGCCTCTCCTACAAAAAAAACCCTACCATCTCCCACGCTCTCTACTAATATATCATATTCATCACGGCCAGATGCCCCAACTGCAACATGTGAATAGGAACCGAGACTGAAGGGATCACTACCCCATCTCGTGAACACTGTTTGGAGAGGATTAGGGACTTGCACACCTCTTGGTCCATAAATACCTGCATATGCCAGCTAATTGGTCAATTCGATAGAACATACATACACAAACATTTAATTTCCAACTTGCTCAATTCAAAACAACACATACCCAATCATTAGTTTACCAAATTCAAAAAACAACACATACGATAATTTGTTTGACCTAATCGCTCATTTCAAACACCTCAGAAAATTGTGAAGTCTCATAAATTGTGAAGGTAAAAATCAAGAATGGGTATCCCCTATGAAGGATTAATGATCTCTTTGATCATATGAGACGATCTATAATATTATCTAAGATAGGTCCCTTAGATATGGCTGCCACAAATTGAGGATTAAGGAAGAGGATATTTAAAAGATAGATTTTAGGACTTATTATGGCTACCACAATTTCACATTAGTGTCATTTGAGTCAAATAATGCTACAACTTTCATGAATTTATTGAACATTGCACCAAGAGATTGAGGATAGTTTTATAATTCTTAAGGGAGAATAAGATCTTTGGTAAGCTATTCAAGTGTACTTTCTACAAGGACAAGGTGAATTATCTACACCTTATGATTTTAGTGGGAGGGATTGTAGTTGATCTAGAGAAAATAAAAGCAATTGTGGGGTTGCCTACACCACATAATGTAACTAAAATCTAGAGCTTCATGGGACTTGCAAGATACTACAATAAGTTTGTATAAGGATTTTCTAAAATTGTAGCACCAATCACTTCACTCCACGAAAAGGGAAAATATTTGAGTGGAATGAGAAGTGTGACCAAGCTTTCCAATTTTTGAAGAAGCTCATTTCAGATCCTATATTGACTGTAGCTAATCCAAATGGGTAATTCATGGTGATAACAAAATGAATTAAGATAAGGAGTAGGAGGAGTGCTAATGCAAAATGGGCAAGTGGTTGCTTATTAGTCTGGTCCAAGTTGAAATAATATAAGTTAAACTTTGCATCCCATGACCTAGAGTTATTATCCATAGTTCATGTGCTTTAGATGTGGAGGCACTATCTTTTGGGTAAGCCTTTTGAATTGAAGATGGACGACCTAGGCCTTAAATATATATTTACTCAACCCAATCTCAATGCTCACAAAAATAGATGGATATAGTTTCTTATTGAATATAAATTTGGGATTGAATACATTAAGGAGATGAAACATAGATAAATAGATGCTCTTAGTAGAAGAAGGCATCTAGCAGCCATGATTACTACAAGGTCTAATTTGAAAAAGTGGCTCATAATCTTCAAAGAGATTATTCCATGATGGAGAAAGATGTAGAGAAAAACCCCTTGGACCATCGATTTAATAGATATTTATTTAAGTTGGATGGATTATTAAGATACTAAGGGAGAATGTACATTCTAAACTTAGGGATTCGAGGAAGTTGATCTTAGAGGAGATCCACAACACACCATGGTAGAAAAATTGAGATCTTTATATTTTTAGCCAAGACTTGAGAAGGATGAGATTGAATTTGTAGCTTGATAATTGGAGTGCAAACATGATTACTACAAGGAGATGAAACATAGAAAAATAGATGCCCTTAGTAGAAAAAGGCATATAGAAGCCATTATTATTAAAAGGTCTAATTTGAGAAATTGGTTCATAATCTTCAAAGATATTATTTCATAATGGAGAAAGATGTAGAGAAAAACCCCTTGCACCATCGATTCAATAGATATTTGTTTTAGTTAGATGGATTATTAAGATACCAAGGGAGAATGTACATTCTAAACTTAGGGATTTGAGGAGGTTGATGTTAGAGGAGATCCACAGCACACCTTATTCAAGGTGCCTAGGACTAGCCAAGATGGTAGGAAAATTGAGATCTTTATATTTTTAGCCAAGAATCAAGAAGGATGAGATTGAATTTGTAGCTTGATGATTGGAGTGCAAACAAGCCAAGACTAAGCATATACACCTAGTAGGGTTTGTATACTCACATGACATACTTAAATATAAATGACAAGTTATTAGCATGGATTTTATTTAAGGGTTGCCGATATAAAAGAATAAACATGATGTCATTTTGGTAGTTGTGGATAAGTTGACCAAGGTAGCATACTTCACCCAAAGGATTTTTCAGGATGGATTGTTTATGTTAGCTAAGAAGTTTATCTGAGAGATATTTCATTTGAATTGAGTACTTGAGATGATCATATCAAAATGAGATACTCATATAATTTCTAAATTTTGGAAAATATTGAATGAAATATTTGGGATAATATTGAATTTTAGTTTGACATACTACCCACAGACAAATTGACAAACAAAGATAGTGAAGCAAGTAGTCGAAGACCTCCTTAGGATGTATTCCATGGATTAATAGTCTACGTTAGAGGAGTATCTTCTATTGGAAGAGTTTGCATATAATAACTCCTATCATCCATCTTTGGGTATGACACCATTTAAATATCTTTATGGATGAAAGTATTGTACACATATCATTTGGGATATCTAGTTGAAGACAAGATTGGAATTGGTTCAAATATTCTTAGGAGATACATGATGAAATGAGATTAACCAAGGGGTGGTAAAAGGAGGTAGAAAACATATAGAAGAGCTATGCACGTAAGAATGGGACTTTCAAAACAAAGTCTTTTTGAGGGTTAAACCTCATAAGAGTTCTATATCATTGGGAAAATTAGCCAAACTAGTACCTAGAATTGTAGGTCTATTTGATATGTCAGAAGTAATAACTGTGGTTACATATATACTTTATCTATTGTGGTCTATTTGATATGTCAGAAGTAATAATTGTGGTTACATATATACATCTACACACATCCTATTCTAAACTGACCAAAAAAGTAGAAATCTCATGATGATAGAAATACATTACAGTAACCATAGATATTCATGTAGACATGCTAGAAACGCATCATGTTAATGTTTGTAGCTTTAGTCGAATGATCATTTAGAATACTAGTGAGTCACTGTTTTGGAGTTGATTTCCATTCACTTGCTTACTCTCCACCATACATTGGAGTTTGTAAAGCTTTAAACCTCCTTCTATTTGTTTGCAAACAAGATCAAGGAGTGGTTTTTGACCCTGCCCATGGGTTTTGAGGTTGCCAAGATCAATTAATGATCTTTTAGGCAAAGTAGTAACGCCCAGCTGGCTATCACAGTCAATTATGACTGATTTTTACACTTTTGTTGAAGTTGTTTATGCTATCTTCCTCTTCCAAATAGCAGGTATGAAGGACAACAAGCATCCAAAGATAGGGCATTAATAAAGAGCACAAATCAGACCTTTGGGAAAGAGTTTAGGTAGTGTAAAGTGCAGGTCCAAAGTGAAAAACCAATGAAAGGGCAAAAATGCATCATAATTAACTTGACAGTGAACAACTTATTGTTTTGTAATTGCCAATGCCTTTTTGTGCAGGGCTAATGTGATTCTCTTGTGTCTCTAATGATAGACATGTTCTCATGTTCTAGAATGTAATTGGTTTTCATACTAAAGATGTGTTTATAGAAAGCAAGAAAGGAAAAGTTGTCAATGTTGCATACTCCTTATGAGCAACTTTTGTAAACCTTGTTCTCTAACCCTTGGAAGGTGTAAAACCATCTTTTCATGGCCTAATTAGCTTAGAATACTCAAAAAAGTCTCTCAGAAAGTCTACAACAGCCAAACTTTTAATAAGAATTTGCACACACAATGCTCAGAAAATCACACAATCAGCTACATTAAATACATTCTCTATTAAGTTCAATGTTTTAAGATGAAAAAGAAGAGTTAAATGGTTTTGGTTTGATTTGCAATTTTTGTGAAGCTTTTGCACTGAAGTTTCCATAGCCTGATTTTTTTGCCTGTGAAGAAAGACCATGTCAGATAATATCAGCGAAGAACAAAATAAGGAGACAATTGCTAGATTATGGTCTAACTTGAAAACAAAAGGTGATGGGAAATGTTATTGTCCCTGCAAAATTTGTAAGGGCTTAAAGACTAGAAGACTTCTAATCAAAACAGCTAAGAAACATTGTAGGCAGCATGGTCACATTGAAGGGGGACATGATTATCATCCACTGGTAAGTTGTTCATTATATTGTTTTAACAATTTATATACATAAGAAATCACTTGATAATGAGATCATGATCACGGTTTATTTATGTATATCAATTTTATATAGGTGGAGCACCCTGGAGCACATGGTATGGATCAACAAAACCCTGAGAATATGGTTTTCGAAGTGGAGGAACATGGAGGTGTGAATATCAAAGCTGAAGATAATGATCCCATGGAAGATGACGATCATGCACCAGAAAACACAATTGAAGATGATGGTACAAATACATTGATCCATGACACATTTAGTACTGGCACAGCTGATCATGATGATCAGGATGACCTTGATGTTCATGATTTACCTCTTCTTGAGAAGGCATATGAGCCCCTTTACAAAGGCTCCCAAACAACTCTTCTCTCTGTTGTATTGTTGTTGGTGAACTTGAAGGTTATGAATGGTTTATCCAACATAACAATCTCATGTATGTTAAGGTGTGTCATACATGTCATTACAGTTAATAAATGATGAATCATGTACCATTAATATTCTTTATATTAACACCTCAAACTTCTTTTTTTGTTGTAGATTGATAGGTGAGTTTTTCTTACCACCATCAAATATTCTACCTCGCTCATACCGAGAATTATCTGCCATTATGAAAGATATTGGAATGGAGTATCAAACAATAGATGCTTGTCCCAATGATCATATTATATATCATAAACAACATGAATTTGGAACAGAATGCCCTGAATGTCATATCACTAGATATCGAACAAATCAAATAACAAAAAAGGTGCCTCGCAAGGTTCTTCATTATATTCCCATTATTCCACGTATGCAACGATTACTCAGGTGCTTTAGCTTGGCACAATTTATGGATTACCATGCACGCAATAGAAGTCAAGATGACATTATTCGAATGCCTGTGGATGGTTCGACATTTATGGACATAGAGGAAAAGTGGCCACACTTTAAAGAAGAACCTCGTAATCTCAGGCTTTCATTGGCAGCGGACGGTGTCAATCCATTTGGAGAGTTGAGATCTGTTTACTCGGTGTGGCCTATTTTTGTTATCAACAATAATATTCCTCCATGGATGTCAATAAAGAGGGAGCACATAATGTTGGCAATGATTGTTCCAGGTACTTTATTATTTAATAGTCATCTACATTTAATTACAAATATTGCAGTAAAATGGTCATAATAATTATGTAATGTTTTTGTTCATTCCACTTGGCAAGTACCAAGTTAAAGATATGAATGTATATATTGAACCTCTTATCGATGAGTTGCTGGAGTTATGGAATGGTGTGACCATGTATGACATCTCTAGACCAATAGGACAAAGACAATTTCAATTCCATGCAATGCTTGTATGGACAATACATGATGCCCTAGGGCTAACACATTTTTGTGGTACGTTATAGTGTTCAAGTTGCGCATGATAATTATAATTATAAAAATTAACAGATTTAATAGAATTATACATTATCTTGTAGGTCTTCAAACAAAGGGAAAATTTGCATGTCCAGTTTGTGGTCCAAAGATGACATCCCGTCATTCAAAAAGTTTAGGAAAGCAGGTGTTTGATGAGTATAGGCACTTCCTTCACAAAAATCATAAGTACCGGAATACTGAAAAACATCTTTTCAATGGGAAAGAAGAGACTACATCAAAGCCACGAAGAATGACTCCTCACTTATGGAAGTTGGAATATAATAGAATTAATTGTCAAGGTAATGTCATTCCATCTAATGGTTTATGTTTGGAATTTGAATTTTTCTATCGTGTTTTGTTTACTGATGATGTAATTGATGATACTAAAGGTCGTCGAGGCATGGATGGCCACCTTCCAAAGGGAATAAAAGTTATCCTAGACAATTCAGTAGGTTGCCTTACTACGAGCAGCTTTCAAATTGTGCATTTGTTTGATACAATGCATATTGGAAAGAATATAACAGAGACATTATGGAAAATATTGGATGGAAGGCGTGACAAAGAAAAAATTGTCAAAATTTGTAGTGACATTGTGGAATCCAATCATGCAATGAAAAATGTCATTCAATCAAATAGCAATGGAGATCAGATTAATATAAGTGCCCTTCCTTGGTTATTAACGGAGCAGCAAAGCAATTCTATAAAAGAAGTCATAAAAAAAATTCGATTTCCCACAGGATTTGCTGCGAACATAAACAATCTCATATCAAAGAAGAGTGAATTTGGGCCAGGGATGAAAACGCATGATTGGCATACCTTCATTAAGGTAATTTGCATTTTTGTGTATTTACTATATATTTGTATACTGCGCATGTACTTTTCATTGTATTATGTTAGAAAACAATGAAAAGATCATTTTATAATTGTTGCAGTACGTTCTACCTCTATCTCTCCCAGACCACTTCGACAATAATATCAAGCAAGTCATATATGATCTTGGAAAATACATGAGGTATAGTGATGTTTGTTCAATTTGTTGTATAGATATTATATTTGCCATTTGTTTTACTTGTTATGCAATATATTGTATATTATTTTGTAAAGTCTCGTTTATATATTTTTGCGTCTTCAATCTCTTTAATTAGGTGGTTGTCATCTAAAGAAATCCACAAGGAAGATATAAAATATTGGAAGAGAAAAATCCCTCATCTAATGTGTGAAATGCAAAAGTGTCTACCTTCAACTTTTTTCAATGCACAAGAACACTACCTCATACACCAAGTTGAGGAGATCGAATTGTGTGGACCTGTACACACTAGGTCAACATGGATGGTTGAGAGGCACTTGAAATTTTTGAAGGCTTTGGTTCAACAAAGAGCACATCCTGAGGGTTCTATGGTGGAGGGATATATGGTATACCAAACTATGGTGTACATTACTGATTATCTTCCTAAGTTTGCAGCAAAAATCCACATAGATCGCATTTGGGATCCCAACCCCATTAATAAATTCGAAGGGGAGCACTTGATGGGGAAAGGTAGATTGAAGAAAGTGAGAGGTAATTATAAGATGTTGTTGTAGTAAATTAATTCTTCATCTTCTAAATAAATCAGTTGTAAGTGGTCTATTAATTATTTGTACAGTTGGTCGGGAGTGGGATGTGCTACATTTGTATATTGCAAACAATCTTGATTGGATGATGGTGTGGATTGAACGATGTCAACATTCTGGTCGCGCATTAACATGGGATGGTGTCGCTTCATTGGTTAAAGAAGCTCATCGTAATGGAGATTCCAATGTTACACAAAGGGAAATTGATTTAGCATATGGTTTAAGAGATCAACAGGTACGTATAATTTTATTAATCACCTGTATATTTATCAACTCATGATGCAATAATTTTAATATGTTAGACATATTGCAGGTCAAACACCACAAGGCTATGTGCTGCAATGGTCATAAATTTCGCATCAAACAGTTAGATGACACGAAGAAAACTTGTGATTCTGGGATAACTGCAATCTTTGAGGTGACCAATATTTCATCTAGAAACGACATACATCCTCAAGTGTCTCAAAATCGATACTATGGCATTTTGGATGATATACTTGAGTGTGACTTTAATTCCTTCAAATTAGTTCTATTCGTCATCAAATGGTATAGGCTACGACTGAATATAAATGATCCTGATAGAACTATTATCAAACATGATAATGGATTTACAATGGTTAATACAAGGTCATTTGAACGAGTTGGGGATGAACCCTATGTTCTTCCAAGTCAATGTGAGCAGGTATTTTACTTGGAGGTTCCACATAAACCGGGTTGGTCATTTGATGTTAGACATGATCCAAGAGGAAGGCCGATAATGTATAATGTGATGGAAGAAGAAGATACTGAAGAAGTAGAAGATGATATAGATGATCACGATCGACAGTTACTCGATGATGTTCCTGACGGAAATGTACACGAAGAAGAAGTTGATGATGATGATGGTGATGGTGATGGTAATGGTGTCGGTGATGGTGATGACGATGACGATGACGAAAACAATGACGATGACGACGACGACAATGACGAGGATGATGATGATGATGATGATGAGTTGGATGAAGAAGAAGATCAATGACATGAATGAAATGTATGAGATGCGATTATTATATTATCTATTTAATATTGGTATCTTGATAGAAATTGATTTGACTTATATGGTTACATAAATAATTCATATATTTTGAATTCTAATGCCATTACTTAATTAATTCATGATGCACCTCTAGCTATGTGATAGATGGTGATTTAAAATACATATGTGATGGATTACATGCTTATGATGATACATGTGACATTTTTTGAACTTTGTGTTTATTTATGGAATGTGGACTACTTATTAGCTATGTGATGGATGGTGATTTATGATACGTATGTGATGGATTACATGTTTATGATGATACATATGTGATTCTTATGATGCTCAATTACATATATGATGATACATAGGTGATGCTTATGATGCTTATGATACTGAAGTATTTATTGTTTATCAAATTACAAATGTAATGCTTATGATGCTCAATTGTTGGTGCAGGAACTTGAACCCCTTTGACGAGGATCTTGCACAGTCTCATGGATCGACAGGTATAAGTCAATACACCTTATAGAAATAATATATTTTAAAAAAATTACAAGAAAAACAAACTTCCTCAGTTTTTCAAACCTCAACATTAGCAGCAAATCTAATACAGTTATCAACACTTGAGGCCCCAGTTGGACTTACTCAAATTTTAATCTCAACATCAACTTTATGGCTGACTTCTTCATCAATATTACCCTCATTTGCAAAATATCTCTCTCATTACCAACTAACTCTCTCATTTGATGGTGCACAGGTATCACCAAATAGGTATTTGTCAGATGTGTCTTCCTCGAGTGAGGGAAATGCAGGAATAGAAGAGGAAAGTGAGACATGTAGTAGATCTCAAATAGGGAGATCAACTAGAGGTCAAAATATTAGAAGAAAATTCAATAAACACATGGAATTTTTTCTTGCTCAAGGGGGGTCATGTTCTTATGATGATGAGACCAAAGGTGACATTGAGTTGCCCTTGAGGTACAAACATCTACTAAAACAATGTGTACCCAAGGAACTTCCTCCAATAAACACTGATTTTTGTGTTAATGAGAGGATATATCACATAGCACCTTCGTCGTTACATGGTTTGGGCCTATTTTCCATGGACAGCATAAAGGTTTGTTACAACAAAGTTGTTGAATTGATGGAGTTTGTTGGACCTTGTTACAATTATAATGATTGGATGCAGATTGTTCAATATAAAACAAGTATACGTAGGTATGCACTGTCAGCCAATTATATACAACAAAAAGATAATGATCAAAGTAAATGAGTGGCTGTATACATTGATGGAAGGCCAAAAGCAACGGGGAATATTGCAGGTTTTATAAATAGTACACGACCTGGGTCAACTAATAAGCAACCCAATTGCATATTTGAGGCACATGAGGGAAATTGTGTGTTTGTATGTGCGATAAAATCAATAAGTGCAGGGGAAGAGCTGCTAATCGATTATAATTTGAATCGTATAGATACAAAAAAAGTTACTATCATGGGGGTGGTACGTACTATATATATATACCATTTAAGCCAACTTCCAATTAATGAATCCAATAAACCATTGTATTTTTAAGTTTTTTTGCTAAGTCTATTGGTTTCATTTCACTAACGTTTTTATATTTTTTCTTTGTCACAGGGCCACATGGATCCACCACATAGCACAGATAGGGGTGTAGGTCCCGACACTTCTACGGAGCAGGTAAACCTCATTGTAATTGTACAAATTAGATAGAAGCAAACTGTTACATTATGATTTTTTCTTGAGTGTTTTGAAGTAATTTTTATAGTGTTAATTATATTCTTGTCACAGACGGATGTTCGGGATAAGGGAAAGGAACCTGCAGTACCTCAGCACCTCCATAGGGATGTGGGGGGCTCGACAGTGTTATGCACTGATGACATCGCACTTAGCGCAAACTCTATGCAATTTGTACAAAAGAATATTAGAAAAATTAGGCAAGAGATTGTTGATTTGGCAACCATAAGTCCTCAGACTGATGAGATAACAAAGAGGGTGCAACTATTGTTGACAACAATGGAAAACTTGCAAGTAAGCAGTAATGAAAGCTTTAATCATAACAAAAGTTCAATAATGGTTTATATTTTTATCTCTTTTATGTCATTAACTAAAATATGTATGTGTTGTTTTTACAGAAATTTATAGGGCCTCATCATCCTGGTGGTGATGATCAGGTTATTACGAGTAGTTCAAGTGATGACCATGTTCTATATATTAAAACCACTCCTTTGGACTTGTGAACTTGCTTTTTTAATGTTTTACATATTTAATGTATTACTCTTCAGGTGCTGACATGGGTCCAAGGTCGAGCCCAACTGTATTGTCGATTGTAATGTCGGCAACACATAGCATGCAGACATCATCTGTTGCACCGACTCGTGTTGACCCGCCCACTCATGGTAGATCCCTCTTTTTCTCTCTCTTTCATTATGTGTTTATTACCCTTGAAGTGTTCTTTCTTGGAGGCATTTCATATTGGATTCATTTACTGTGGCAGGAGATGCACATGAGGATGTGCCAGAGGTGAGTACTGCTGATAACATACCATCATTTCCTGGATCTTCCCGTATTGCTAGTACGGGAATGTTGTAGGCCACATTGGTGGTGAGCGACGAAGAATTGATTCCCTTGAAGATACAGAAGGTTCCAGGTACTTTATTAAATATTATTATATATAGTCTAATTGTAATTTACTTACTGATCACTCATTTTGGACTAATGATCCCATGTTTTTTTGGCAGGAAATGATATTTTTTATAAAAATCTTAATGACATTTCATTGCAGATATTTGGGCCCACCATACGTAAAAGGTGGAACATCATACGTGAACTAACCCTTATCCACTATTTTGATTTCATATCATTGCTAGAATAGTTTTCCTTTTATCCATTTCTTGAACTATATCAAAGGTAGCTTCAGTTTCTCTCTAAATCTAACACATTTGTTTTTTCTTTAAAGGTGGAATGACCAAGAAAAAAAGTTAAAAGATGAACTCACAAACCGTATGGTAGGGTTGTTTGGAAATGACACATTCGACAAGACTAAGCTCCTGGAAAAAGCTGGCACATATCTAAAGTATGTGAGGGACCAATACAGGACACATTTAGAGAAGAACGTAAAGTTTGAGCATCCCCCCATGATTCCAGAGAGGGAGTGGAAGGACCTGATTTTGGATGCAAAGGAGAGAATTGAAAGGAAAAAAGGAAATACACCACCAGACACCAGAAGAAGGTATGTGATATTATTAAGAATGTGAATATGTACTAATTATTCATTATATTTATATAATCTAACATATTTCAAACTTTTCATAGATTGAGTGACACGTCAAAGGGAACCAAGGCAAGACAAGAAAAGCATGGGCAACACAAACTCGACTCTGGTGGTTATATGAAACTTGCCGCACGAATTGTAAGAATTAGTAAATTAAGTATCACATCAAAATATTTATAAATTGTAAACAATTTTTCTTTTATCAAACAATACAAGCAAAATTCACAATACTAAGAAAAAATGCAGGGCTCTGAATTCAATAGAGCGCCCACAGAAGATGACAAGAGAATTGGCTACCAGCAAGGCTATATAGCCATTGCTGAACAGCTACGAGAATTGAGTTGGCAAACACGAGATTCTGATGCATCTGTCACAACGGTAATTAAGCTAAATGAAAATTATTTCAAATTGAATACTTAACCAATAATCTATTTGATGTTAAGTTTCAACATAAAGTGACTATATTTTTTTTAAATAAGCAAGCAATGATAACACTGCGCATGACATTGGAATGCAGCATGATAATCATGGAACAGAACTTGTACATGAAGGTCCGGATGTGCATCCTAGTAGTGGAGGTATTCATTTGCTATTCAAATTTTTTTATGTAATTATTAATACAATTAAACATCTTAAATTGAAAATTAGTGTGGTAATTAATGTAACCTTTATTGTTAATATTTTAGAGCATGTAGTCGGTGGTGACCAAGTGGAGCATGATCCGGGTAGACAACATCAAGAACGTGATGTTCCCCAATCAGGTAAAGAGGACCATTGTTATTCCTTTAAACAAATTTAATTGCAATTGGTGTATTGATTAATGTAACATTTCGTATTTCAACTCTAGAGGATCTAGAGGGTACTCAGCATGTCGAGGTTGAGGCTAGACAAAATGATGTGGAAGATGATGTGGCCCCATCAGGTAAAGAGTGTAATGGTTGTGTTCTTTAAATTAATGAAATACTTGTAACAATAATTAAAAAACGTTTTGAATTTAACCCAATTCTTTGTTATTGCAGAGGACCCCCCTTTGGTACAGTATCCTCGTCCTTTGTATAGGACTAGGCATACATCAAGAGCACGAGAAGAGGGCAGAACATCCAAAGATGGGGGAAATGATGAAGAAACCGATGTTCCACTTAGTCTTTTCATAGCTTCAAAGAAAAAACAAAGAAAGAAATGATTGTAATCTACCTTATTTGATAATGACTGATTTTTATGTGTAATGAATGTAATTATGTGCTAATGAATGTTCATGAATGATATGTGTTGATGATTATTGATGAATGTTGCATTTTAATGAAAGTTAATGAATTTTATGTGTTAATGAACGTTATGTGATAATGAATGAATGTTATATTTTAATAATGGATGAAAGAATGAATGAATGTTAGATGTTAACGGGGAATTTAGAGTGATGTTAGGGGGGGGGGGAGGGGCCAAATGAGCTTCCACCTTCACGTGGTTGGCCCTGTTAAGTAGAGAATATTAAACTATTCTCGAAACAAAGCGAAGCTCAATTATAAGATGTAAAATGTTTGAAAGGTGAGAGTCCACAAACAGATGTGAAATGTTTAAGTAGGCCTCCCAATGAAGTGGATCTCATAGACACGAAGAATCCTATATAGAGAATCATTGAGATCCCTTGAAGAAGAAAATTTGAACTTCGATGAAGCAATACATGATGGAGGAATATCTTGCAAGAGGAAATCAAAGTCATTATGGTGTCATCTAGATCTGAAATGTGGTCTACTTTTCAAAAAAGTAAAGATGCTTGATATGAATGTGTCATTGATTTGACAATTTCTAATGTCTGGTAGATGACTTTGATGCTCTCAAATTGTTCTTGAAGCTTATATGGCTTGGTTCTAATCCTTATAAGCTTTTAGACTAATTTAGGCACTATGATCTCACTGCAAATTTATCATTTATTGGTTGTTCTTTTGTTGATAGTGACATTTATCACTACTTTCATCTGAGGCAATCACTTCTTGACAGTCAAAAGGTTGCCCAAGGTCAAGTTATATCATGGAAAAATGAACACGGAGAAGAAATTGTGTTTTTAAGTAACAAGGTATAGATCTACATTCTGCATGACACTTTTGTAAATCCATGCATATACTGCTCTTATATATAATTTACTTTGTTAAAGAAATGCTTGTTATTATTATTCCAAAGAGGTTTACCTCGACTGGGCATGATTTGAAGGAAAATCTCTCCCTGCATAGGTAAGGAAAGAAAGCATCTAGATCCTACGTGTAAAACTTATATCCTTTCATAATCATGCAAGCATAACTTTCACAATCAAAGCCAAGTCTTGTCCAAAAAGTTGCAACTTCCCCATCAAATGGGGAGGTAACTCCCCAAAAAAAAGCTTGGCATCATGCCCTCTGAGGGAACTTCATTGTTGCAAACTAAATTGTATGCCTTCCATGACCATTCAAGAATCCCTTAATAGTGGCCCACACTAAGAGTGGCAATATATAACTATCTAGGTACTCTAATATTCCTTCCTCCCATCCCAGTGCAACATACCAATGCACAAATGACCATAGATTTGTGGATATAGACAATCCACATTCAAGTCATCTCACTATAGCCAATGGGTGGATTAAATCCATACAAGTGCGTAACTTGTAGATCTAAAACAATGACGCATGTAAAACTCATCATCACATCAATAACTTGCAAACTGAGATACAAAGAAATGCCATATGGATCTCAAGACAAAGACACCAAATCAACTCCAAATCCGATTTGCCAAACAATTCCACTAGTCAAGGAATCCATCAAGAAAATATTGTAGAGGTGATGAGGGACTAATGTTTGCATACCAACATCTCCTCAATGAGAAAGTTGCAAACAACCTCCTTGAATCATGCACTAAACATGCATGCAAACCCACAACTATCTTTCATCTAGAACCACCTATTGATGTTTTTTTATGCACCGCGAACACAATAAAATACCAAGGTATTCTATCATCTCTTGAACAAAGAAACTTTGAATGCTAAACAAAGTGATCAATCAAAGCAACTCCAAGGTTTACAATACGAACTATGCAACTTAATTGCATGGGATAGACTTAGTGAATATGGTGTGATTTTGCTAGAATCGCAAGGGGGCTTACATTTTTCTTGAACTCTATCGGAACTTGGACTCTACACTAACTTGCTTGGAAAATAAAAGACAAAAGAGATAAAGGGTTTAGAGATCTAATTTAATCCTAAGAACAGTGACAATAAAGGATGATGATTTGATAGACGAATTCCATAATCAAGCTTTGCTTTGCCATGCATAAACAAGTACACAAAATTAATGCAATCTTCTAAGGAATAACGAAGGGTTTTCATATCATGAACATTCATTCGAATACCCAAAACTAGCACAATTTAAGTGAACATTCACAATTGAACTTATGCTTAATGAAGTTCAGACTAACCGTACATTGCAACTTACAACCAGCAAATTACAAATAGTATGAACAGGAATTCCATCAAGAAATCATCACATTTCTCCATTGCAATATATGAACTTTATCTAAACTTGAGAAGTAACAAGAAGCCATGCAACATGTAGAAATTACACGTAGAAATCCACCATGCTTCAATGAAGATCATGTATTAAAATCAACAAGTCTTGGCAACAATTCCTTCTTTCCTCCTACTCTACTATACTTGCTATCTAACTGCTATCTATGAACTATTAATTGTTGACTAGCAACTATTAACCTTTACAAATGAAAAGGCTAGGCCTTTTATAGACCCCCATTATAATGAATGACCCAGATTGACTATCAAATCAACAATCGAGATAATATAGTGAAACCCTAATTAGGGCTTGTTATAAAAAACTCCATTCTAGCCAATTAAATAATTACATTGAATAGGACACATGTCCACCTTGAATTCTAACCAATGATAGGTATGCTTGAACAAACTTTGATGCATTACAATGTTTCACTAGCTCATTCATTAGATGAATTAAGTACAATGAACTTGGACATGTCAATGTGGCTTCACTTCATTAGGTTGACGATGATTGGATGCCAACTCAACTTGCCAAGTCGATCATCACAAAGCTTATGTGATTGAGCAATATCTCTTGATACTCAACGTTATCTAGTTTTCTCAACATGATGAAGGTGGTGGGACATATTCCCAAATTGTATCATCTAGATGATCAAGTCCTTATCTTTTGATTAATTCTTCTGAAACTATCTACTTGATCACGTTTGTGTCCTTCCATCTTCCTGATAGTTCTTGATCCTTTTATGTGACCGTGTGCTTAATGAAGTATATGTTTGATGATGCTTGGTCCTCCTTTTGTTGCATCTCCATACCAATGATGCTTGCTTCAACTTCATGGTGCATATACTTGACTTGAATGGCTTGCTTTGATGAAATCCTCTTTGAGATTCAAAAATCTACCTCTTTGTGGGGTAATTCACCTTGGTGAATATGTTTGATATAGACTTTGTAATGCCTAGGCTTGATGTAGAACCCACTTATTCTTGATCTATCCAACCTTGATCACCTTTGTAACTCTGACTTGAATACCTTGATCATTGGTGATTGATGTCTTACATATGGCCTATCATGTTGTAGATCCCTTCATTTTAAAGCAATCCTTAATGATTTCTCCTTATTCCACTAATTGCTAATCTTGGATTTTCAAAGGGAATGCAAGATAGTCTTCTGTTTCTTCCTTGTTGAATCCTCATAATATCTTGATCATCATTTGACATTTTCCTTGTGCCTTGAGATGCTCCTTCCTTTGTATTGCATTGTTGAAAGCTTTGAATAGGTTTAGCTCCTCATGTTGCCATCCTAAACTCGTGAATCTTGGTGTTGATATTGACGTGAAAACCCTCCATGATGCCAATGTCCTCTTTCATGCCTTGAAGCCTCCTTTCATCAAGTGTCTTCACCCTTGCATTGAAGCATGATGTTGGCATGCTCTACGTGTTGGGTAAGGTGTTCTTTTCCTTGTAATGAAGTCCTCACATCCTGAAAGCAAGAAAGAACATATCGTGAATGAAATGAAAAACAAATAATGCATCACAAATAAATTTAATCTGATTTTATACCCTAATTCACAGACCTTCTCCCTAATTCTTCTCCTCTTAATTGGTTGCAAATTGAATTTGATGAGCATTTGATCTTTGTTTTATATGTTTCCTTTTTACCTTTGCCTTCATTTCACCTCCATAGGTCGGCCAGCCCAATAATTGTTTATTAAATTCATGAATTTACCTTCCTTCTAGCTAACTTAAGGTGCTCTTCTCTTGCTGAGTGGGTTTGGACTCCTCTCATGCACAGATTTAGGCGCAAATAACAAGAAGGTTTGCACAGATTGGGGTTGGCAATGTAGAAAATTACTGATTTTATCCTTTAAACGTTTGCTTTTTTCCTCAAAATAAGGCCAACTTAGGGCTATTTTACCCCCGAGTGGGTTTGAAAGGCTCATATGCACAGACTAGAGGTGAGAGAGAGAGAGAGAGAGGGTGAGAGGAAGAGATAATGACTTGGAGAGGGTAGAGAAAGAGAAGTAGAGAGGGAGAGAAGAAGAGAGGGATGGAGAAAGAGACCTAGAGAGGGGAGAGAGAAGAGAGATAGTAGAGAGGGATAGAGAAGAGAGATAGAATAGAGATACCAATGCCAATCTTTTTCTATAAAAAAAAATTTTCCAAAAAATCGGCCTACCATTGGAATTCCGACATCAAAGCATAAAAATTCCGACAGAGGAGTGTCATCGGATGCACAACATCCTCGTCGGAACTCTCCTAGAGGTCGTCGTAATTCTGACACCAAAGGGTTAAAATTATGACGAACTCCAGGGGAGTTCCGACGAGGATGTTGTGCATCCGATGGCACTCCTCTGTCGGAATTTTTATGCTTTGATGTCGGAATTCCGATTGTAGCCCGAGATCGAGACGGTATTCTTACTAGGTATGAGTATCAATGGCGGCCGTCGGAAAGGATGGGGCTGATGTCGAAATTGCGTTGACCACAAGGATAGTCAGAACTTCCGACAAAAAGTTTTCGACAGCTTTTTTTGTCAATAGTGTGACAAAAATGCGTCGGAATTCCGACGATTTGCCGTCAAAATTTTGACCCGAATGTACTAGTGTAACATATGCATGACCCCTTAGAACCGCATATGACCCCTTATAAAATCCTAGTGTGAACGACATACCCCTTAGTCCATCACATAGTGTCTTAAGGGGTCGTATGTTGTCCTAAGGGGTCACGCATTCATTAACACATGCGTGACCCCTTAGTAGGTCACATATGACCCCTTATAACATCCTACTGTACATAATATGGCATTCCCCTTAGGATCATATAGTGTCCTAAGGGGTCATATGTGGTCCTGAGGGGTCATATGTGGTCCTGAGGGGTCATGCATGTGTTATAACACATGTGTGACCCATTAGAACCGCATATGACCCCTTATAAAATCCTAGTGTAAACGACAGACCCCTTAGTTCATCACATAGTGTCTTAAGGGGTCATATGTGGTCCTAAGGGGTCACGCATGCATTGACACATGTGTGACCCCTTAGTAGGTCACATATGACCCCTTATAACATCCTATTGTACATATGACATTTCCTATGTGTCCTAAGGGGTCATATGTGGTCCTGAGGGGTCACGCATGTGTTATAACACATGCGTGACCCCTTAGTAGGTCACATACAACCCCTTATAACATCCTACTGTACATATGATGAACCCCTTAGGATCATATAGTGTCCTAAGGGGTCATATGTGACCTTTTGACCCATTAGAACCGCATATGACCCCTTATAAAATCCTAGTGTGAACGACATACCCCTTAGTTCATCACATAGTGTCTTAAGGGGTCGTATGTGGTCCTAACCTGGGGTCATGCATGCATTGACACATGCGTGACCCCTTAGTAGGTCACATATGACCCCTTATAACCTCCTACTGTACATAAGACATTTCCTATGTGTCCTAAGGGGTCATATGACCCCTTATAACATCCTACTGTACATATGACATTCCCCTTAGGATCATATAGTGTCCTAACATATGCATGACCCCTTAGAACCGCATATGACCCCTTATAAAATCCTAGTGTGAACGTCATACCCCTTAGTCCATCACATAGTGTCTTAAGGGGTCATATGTGGTCCTAAGGGGTCACGCATGCATTGACACATGCATGACCCCTTAGTAGGTCACATATGACCCCTTATAACATCCTACTGTACATATGACATTTCCTATGTGTCCTAAGGGGTCATATGTGACCTACTAAGGGGTCGTATTAGAACCGCATTAGAACCGCATATGACCCCTTATAAAATCCTAGTGTGAACAACATACCCCTTAGTTCATCACATAGTGTCTTAAGGGGTTGTATTTGGTCCTAAGGGGTCATGCATGCATTGACACACATGCGTGACCCCTTAGTAGGTCACATATGACCCCTTAGGATCAAATGACCCCTTATAACCCCTTATAACATCCTATTGTACATATGGCATTCCCCTTAGGATCATATAGTGTCCTAACATATGCATGACCCCTTAGAACTGCATATGACCCCCTATAAAATCCTAGTGTGAACGACATACCCCTTGGAACATCACATAGTGTCTTAAGGGGTCGTATGACATTCCCGTTAAGATCACATATTGCAGATTTAATACTTTTATAATCATATGGGCCCAAATATAATCATATCCAAGCCCAAATGTTATATATCATGTTCTTGATTTTTTTATGTATGTCAAAGATTTAAATATACACGTGTTAGATCTCTCTATCTCTTTGAAATATATGTTATCTCTAGATCTGAAATATATGTTATCTCTCTCTCTCTCTCTCTCTCTCTCTCTCTCTCTCTCTCTCTCTCTCTCTCTCTCTCTCTCTCTACTTACGTATTTACTTTAACTTTATGACATGTACCTAGATAGATGGCATCCCAGGATATACCTTCGCAGGCTCCTGATCAGGATCCACCTACGCAGGCTCCACATCAGGAGCCACACATTGATGATGTTGATCCTCCACAGCAGGATCCTCCACAGCAGGATCCCCCCTTGCCCGACACTACTACTATTTTTCAGTACAGTGATCGGGAGTTGCATAGGTTGAGGGCCATATTAGATGACCCTCGTACTGATGGTGTGTACAAGAGTACATGCACGTCCATTTTTTATAGTTTGCGGACACTGAGGGACCGCTTAGTTTCTCATACCTCATTCTCACCTGAGGTTATAGTGGATATATATAGATAGTTGAGGAGTGAGGTGAGGGGTCCTCATTCTTTTGTTGATGTGGTGGGGGTGGTCTCGAAGGAGACCATCAAGGAGAGATGCTTTCCACAATATTCGGAGAAGAATAAGGTGAGGGGATATCAGGTTACCAGATGTATCGACCCATAGGTTGCATCACTAATTTACCCACGCTTCTTAGCTACCCATGGTCGTCATCCTAATAACGACCAGATACCATTATACTTTGCATAGTCGGTATTTGCTGAGGTTCATTTTCAGATGAAACCAAACTACCTTGATATTCTAGGATATTATGGACAGGGGAGGGGCAGGATTGTTGATAGAGATGCATATCGTAGGCGTGATAGAGCTCCGCCTAGACACAAAGACCTTGTTGGCCAAATATTTCCTGCAGTAGTCCCAGCCATGGCACCCATAGCGGATCACGTTGTGATTGCTTCTCAGAGAGAAGCAATTGATAGGATTGGACAAATTGCATCAGCAGCAGCCACCATATCTTCTGATAGGGTGGGCAGATATATGATGACTCGACCACGTTCGCGATCATCCACAAATCATGCATCTTCTAGTCATGGGGGGGCTTCAGGTTCAAATGATCGATATATTTCTGTTGGCATCCCCTCCCCAGATGAGGTAGCAGCTATAGTTGGAGGTAGTAGACATGTACAGATGTCATAGTATTTAGTCGAGGACCTACTACATGCTTATAGTTTTATTTCATCTCGACTTGGGATACCATTGGCTGATGTTAGAGAGGAGATTCTCAGAGATGGTCAGGCTATAGTGGCATCGATGCATACCCCGAGGCAGTCAGAGCATTCTCATCACTCTACGTATGCTCCAGGCACTGACCCACCTACAGATCACTCTGTTGCTACAGAGGAGGAGCTACAAGATGATCAAGTCCATATCACAGATGAGGGCCGCTTGGATTCATTTGAGGATATACGAGCTGATCAAGTCCATATCACAGATGAGGGTTTGGACTCATTGAAGGATCAGCTGAGAGATTTGAGCCATACTGGATTTATGGACATGCTACTACAGCCAGACACTTCATCCACGATGCCCACTCATCTAGTTAGCCCCTTGCACTCCTCAGTGATACGTATAGCTAGAGAGAGATATGCAGGCATGACTGATGTTGTTGATATGATCACAGGACAGGATCAGACTATACAACCTACTCCAGGTGATACAGAGGTATGTACATGTACGTGTACATTTAAATTTTTAGAAGATACGTATACATGTTGCAAATTTGTAGGATAAATCTATATATATATATAGATCATGTTTAATAAATAATATAGAGTTCTAAGTTTTAATTTGTAGATCGTTTAAATTGATCGTGGACTAATCCTTAAATTGATAGTTAGCTCATGTCACTCCTTCCTTGAGCTCTGAGCGTGTGCGTAGGAGAGATTATTTAGATGTTGTTAGTGTACAGGTTAGTTATGGTTTTTGGTACATATATGTACATGTATGTATACATGCACGTTACAATTTATATTTAAATTTTTATTTAACTCTACTTGGATTTGATGTACATGCACGTCTAGAGAGATAGATATATTATATTTAATATTTAAATAAATTCTACTTTTGCAGGACTCCCCCTCAGATGGTCTCTCAGTTCGTAGCTGACATGATCCCTATTGATTTGCTCCAGACTTTATAGCTCATTTACATTTATCTTTTTATAGACTTTCATATTATATATATTCATGCACATACATGGAGTTTAGACTCTAGATTATACTTTATACCCGGTTTGTGTTTGATCAGATTATACATGTTTGATTATATTAGATTTATACATACATTTGATTAGATTATCTATTTATACATGTTTGATTATATTAGATTTATACATGTTTGATTATATTAGATTTATACATGTTTGATTAGATTATATTTAAATACATGTTTGATTAGATTGTATATTTCACATGCATGTACAAATTTGAAGTTTAGACTAGATTATACTTTATATCTCCGTTGTGTTTGATCAGATTATATAGATTTATACATGTTTGATTGTATTAGATTTATACATGTTTGATTAGATTAGATTTAAATACATGTTTGATTAGATTGTATATTTCACATGCATGTACAATGAAGTTTAGACTAGATAATACAAGTAGATATGCATTAAAATTTAAAAGAACATGTTCAAACAAAAGAATATGTATGAAATGAACAAACTAAACGTAATAGGTCATGTATTGAATAGTTCACATGGTATGTGAGCTTCTAGGTATGTATACTGTAGTTAAATAGTTGACAGTATGTACATGTCCTAATTCCATATTATATCAATTTTACAAATGTATATTACATTCTAATTTAAATATGCATTTTTTAATTAAATTATTTTAACTAGTGGTCCTTACAAATTAGATGCATTTAGAATTAGATACAATACCTTATACATACAAATTAAACATGCATTTAAACATGTACATGTACTTGAATTAACTCTGAATACATCCTAATTTGATATAATGTATTTAAACTTAAAAAATATTTATTCTTTAGTTTCAAAACAAGTTAAGAGATCTAGAATTTATCTTCAGTATTAATTCTATTCATGTGGGCTGAACCACATGTGTACTTTGGATTACTATATATATATATATATATAGTTCATACCACATCAAGTGGTTCAGAGTGCTCTTCAATAACACTTAATATTTTGTCATGATCTTCACTATCTAGTCTCCACTTTTGAGACCGCCCTCGACATGGAACTATTTGAAGAATTAGGCCAACTGCAATGACCAAGTGACTATACTGATATACCTTGTTGTCAATTTGGTATTCAGTGAAATGAATCCCATGTTGAACAATTTTAAATTGTTTGAAATATGTATGTTGCACTACAACTAATCCTGCATGTACATGTATATAAGAAATTAAAAATTTGTACATAAGCGATTTGTACATGTACATATTCAAATCAGAACTCATTCAAATCAGAACTCAAACCTATTCAAATCAGAACTCAAACCTGTGGGAAATGACATTCCATCACTCATCTCAGATTTCGATAACTTCTTTCTCTCTTCTGTGCAACGCAATAAATAATAACTAACACCTTCTATATTTCCATCTTCTGCTATGACTGCAAAAATATCTCCTGCAATTTGACACAAGTTAAATAAATTCTAAGTTATATGTCATTTTTAAGGAAATATTTACGTGTACATCATGTATGTACCTTTTTTAATCAATCCTGAAATATGATCGTAATCACCAGAAATCAAAGGAATGTCTTCAAAGTTTTCATCCTCATTTGAATCCTCGTATGTGTCAGAAACATCTAGTGGCACCATTTTCCATTCACTAACATATCCAAGCTCTTGGTTCTTGCAATCAACATAGTTTTTGAAAATGCATTCAGAACAAAAACATGAATAATCCCTAGTATATAATGTCCATGGGCGATTATCTGTACTCATGACACAATGCAAAGATCTTGTCCTCTCCACGCTCTTGCATCCATGCACTGATTTTCTATCCACATCTGCAAAATGTACATGTGTACAAGAATGTACATGTAGATCAAGTTGTTAAATTGAAACATTTGAACTAGGAACATTTTTCTAAAAATTAAATAAAATTAAATAAAATACTAAAAGAGAACACGTACCGGTTATCTCCCAAAACACTCTATATGGAATGGGTCTGTATGTTCTCGATGATGATTCCCCAGGATAATTAGGTTGCTCAAAGTGTTTCTTACACCATTCAACAATATCATGTGCATCTTCTATACATTCTCCTGTGTACTTTATTTGATGCTTTCTTAGAGCACGTTTGATACAAGCTCCTGCACCATCATGTTCACCCTTTCCATGACCACTCTCAAAAAAACTCCAAACATGTGGTATTTTGTCATTTCGATGATATCTACATAGTGCATAAAATAGCCTCAAAGATTTGAATTGTGTCACACATCCATCAGACCAAACAAAATGTTTAACTATTGTTATGCCTCTATCTTTCAAATATTCAAAAAACTTCTTAAAGCAATGTTGTACAAAAAGTGTGTCATGCTCCTTATCATCACTGATATAGAAGTGGTACTCTTTCTTAATGACACGATTTTCAAATGTACTATCAACACCATCCAAATTCATTTGTGCATGTCGATAACACACATGCACCAAAATAGTGATTTGCTTTGAAAAGTAATACTCTGATTGAATCTCTTTTTGATGTGCAAAAGAGTAATTCTCTGCGAAGTCAACTATAGATAGAATAGTTCCAAGTGGGAAAGTGTCTCTTAATCTTTTAAATTGTTATTCTTGCCACTTGGCAAAAAAACCATGGCATATGTATGGTTTTATCAACTTATGAAAATTTTCCATAAATGTTCCAATAGGTATTCCCTCTTCTACATAATCTAGCCTTGTAGATTCCTTTCCAAATTTTGTTTCAAATTTTTTGTACTTGTAACTCTTGCAATTTACCATCTTCCTCGTGTCAGTATCTTCATCTCTCAAAGGCAATTTAGCCAAGTCCCTGCATGTTCCACAAATTCCTCTTATGCAATTTATTTGACTGGTTGCATTATCATCTGATTTATCACATAAGATGGATGCTATGAATTGACTTGTTCGTTTAGGAGGAGCATTTTCAAAACCATCACTATCTTCTCTAATCTTTCAAAACACCTGATAGTACAAGTCAAATTCGATGTGATAACGACAACAACAAGTTTCAAAAAATTTGTTTAACTTCACATAATATGGCCTTAACCGTTCAAACATGGTTTGTCCAATCTTTATATGAGGGTTTGTTTTAGTAAACAATACATACAATTCATGTTTTGTTGTGTCTATCCAATGTTTTACATGGAGATCATAATGATCAGGACCAATCCTTTGCTTGATAACATCTCTACTATTTGATGAAGGACGAGTATTATCATTCCAAAAACTTGTCACAAAGTTCCTAACAACATCTTCAATTCTATCAGAATGAGGAGCTCTACACATAATTGCCCAATTCCCTTCTGAGGTAGTATCATCCAAAATCTTTCTCCTTTTAACATATTTAGATATTGTCCTTCTACTAAAACCAAACTCAGATGACAGTGAAGAGATTTGTCTTTTTTGAGACAATCTTTCATTTACTAAAGATGTCAACATCACTCTTCTTGAAATGGTCTTATCTAGTTTTTGAGATTTTTTACCAATGTTCACCAAACCTTTCTTAACATTATCAACAATAGATTTTTGTAGCTGAGAAGTTTTCCTCTTTTGACGTGTTGTATCTATACCCAACAATTTCATTGGATCTATTAAGTCTTTATGAGTAAGTACAATTGATAACAATTGAGCTTTTTCTAGTGTAGTATCAAGATTGTTGAAATGAGACATTATTTCTTTTCCACTTTTATTCATTGACCTCCTTTTAGTATGTCTAGGTTCTTCACTGATACGTTTCAACTCATCCACATCCATTTCAAGTAAATGATCTAAATTTTTATAAGAAATATTTCTCTTCACCTGTTTAGCTAGATCCACAATATGCTCATCCATATCAGTGGTAGGAGGTAAGGAGCCTGACCCCTCTCCTTCAAAGGTCTCCATTGGTTCAACTTGGACAATCTCCTCCCTATGTTCATCAACTATATCATGTTCTTCAACAGGTTCGTTTGCCTTGACTCTCGCTTCAAAACTCCCTTCTTCTCGAGCCTGTTCTGAACATAATTTAAGAGTTTGTGTAAGGTTCTTGAATTAATCAGAGATTATTCAATTAGGTTTAAGAATAGGGGTGAATTTGGCTTAAAGCTTTGTAACATGTTAAAATTAGCCCATTCAATATGGTTTATTAAATTTAATTACTTTCAGGACCTTATTGTTATAACTCTAATTAAATTACCTGTTTAGGTTTAAAGTTCAATTTGTTCTCAGGTTACGATTAAAGTTCAATCTCTAGTTTTGAGCACTAATTTAACACATAAAATACAATTTTGATAAATTAGAAATTCCAATTTTGAAAATTAAAAGTACAAATATTTTGATGCATGCATACGATAAAGGTGACCTCATATTAATTTGTTATGGACCATAATGTAGGTGGACTATAATTTGTCACATCTATGTATATCAAAGACCTATTATTGCATAATAGACCTCCTAATCTGAAATGTTTTTGCATGTACGTGAAGTCATATAAATAGTTCATCTAAATTATTCAACATGTTTAATAGACCTTATAAATTTATGTCACATTTAAGACCTATAATCAATGTAATAGTCCTAATTTAGGCCTTATTATTAAAATCAATATGACCACGTATGAAAAAACATTTCACAATTAATATACTTAACTCCCCTTAAGACAGATATATTATGTGATATTAAAGGACCTATTGAACATGAAATTACTTGTACATGTAGATTAAATATTCAATATATATAATTTAGAACCTAGAAATTATGACATAATAGGTCTTATTAATTTTATGACTTAATAGGTCTTATCTATTATAAATGGACTTAATTATATAGGAGAAAAATGCAATTACACAACAAGCAAGTTGATGGAATTTGAAATTTGCAAATACACATGTATTATCTCAAATTAATTATGCTTTCCAATTAAAACAAGATTATTTTTAATCCTATTATTTCCAATTAATTTAATTAAGATTTTTTAAATTAATTTTCATTAAAAATATTAGATTAAAAATATTGAACTAATTAATTGTTACGTAATACATATTAAATTAAATAGAAATAAAATTAAAATACATACTTGCTTCAAGATATCTTTGTCTTCTTTGTTCTCGATATCTTTCTTCCGTTTCGGGAGAATAATTCTTTGAAGTCTTATTTTGCCTTCTCTTCTTGTTCCCCATGCTTTTACAAAAAACCTTCAAATTATTGCCTTCAAAATAATTGTCAAGTGTCTTCTTTCATCCAAAAATGCGAATTATTTTAATCATTTGTGTGATAAAAAATGAAAAAATTTATGGACAATTATACTACTCCACAAATGAAATTCATTCAACCAAAATGTGTGGGCCAAAGTTCGAACGAAACCCGACAGTTAAAAATGGTCGGGTTCGTTCGAACATGACAGTTACAAAAAAGTATGGGCCAAAAAACAAGCCCAGTAGTTCGAGCAAATGGGGGTTCGCTCAAACTCCTAATGGTTCGAGCGAACCCAATTCGCTCGAACAATTGTTTGTTCGAACCCTTCAATTAGAAGTTTCTCCCAAAAAAATTCAGAGTTTTGAAGAATTAATGACTTTGGAGCTATGGTTCAAGGCACGAATGAAATAATCTTGATAACCCAAAAATATTAGATGGTAGTACTCGGAACAAGCTTTCCAACGAGTATAATTTTGTTATATTTTGAATTTATTATGTTCTTGTTTTTTTAATTTTATGGAAAATTGGTTTTTCACCGAACATGAACTTCTCTGTTCAACGCATTGGGAAAAATAAGAAACTAATTCAAAAAAATTCTGAAAAATATCTATGCCCCTGGTATTGATGTCTTCTTTCTAACAAAAAAAAAAAATTGAATTTCGATTTATATAGAACAAGTTTATGTGTTCAAACATAAACCTATGTCTGAATTATGACTAGTCGGACTTCAAAACTTTATAAAATGAAAAATATTGAACATATCACTATAAAACCAAAAGCAAGCCCTGGATATTGATGTTACAAACCAAAATTTGAAAGAATTGAGTTTTTATCATTTATAGAAAAAAATTTATGCATTTCGGGAAGCACATCAGTCTTAAAAAATGTAGTTTGTTGTAAAAAAACTACTTTTCGAGGGAGATGGAAAAAAATTTTAAAAATCCTTCAAAAAAAATTGAAAAAAATGTATATAGAATCTACAAACAAAATGCTAGAAATCACTAATTTACATCACCTTCAAATTTTTAATAGTTTAAAAATTATAGTTCTCGGAAGTTGAAGATTATTTTAAAAATGTACATCTCAGTGTCAAAAGTGGCAAAAAAGTGGGAACCACTATTGTGAGTTCACCCAAGTTCAGTCTTTTCAAAAAAAAAATTGCATAAGAAAGGATTATAAGCTTCTGACCTAGATATTATAAGTGATGGTCTGAGAAGGCCAATGAAGTGCAAAACCAATCCTCAATTCCAACAAAAAACAAAGCTAAACTCCAAAAAATTCAAACTCAAAATATTCAGACGACGCAAATTTTCCAGCCAAGGCCCAGAACCAACCCCACAACAATCTTAGAAAACTAAATAAATAAGATTCATTCAAAATCTATGAAATATGTCGACTAATCAAAGATAATTATAAATATAATATTTCATACCAACCATGCCAGATATCGAGGTGGAATAATATAAAAAATAGTATTATTTAAACCTCCTATATCACATAGCCAATCATAAAATAGGGTAGGTAAGATTAATAGTTAACTAATAATAATAAATAAATAAATAAATAGACCAAATGGGGAAATGGAGAATAAATAATAATTACCAATAAATAAAATATAAAAGCTTAGTAAAATAAACCCAAATAAATTCAAGGCCTAATTAAATAAAAAAATGAATAGAAAAGCTCACCAATAAAATAATTAAATCAAATAATATAAAAGCTCCAATAAATATTAAACCATCGAATAATATAAAACTATTAATTAAATATAAATCCTTAATAAAATAATCACACATAAATATTTAAATATTAGTACCATCAATTAAATTGATTTAACATTATTAAACTATTTACGCTAATTAATTAATTAATAACTTAATCACCAATAATCACAACTCCTCAAGACAACCCAACATAGGGTAACATGAAATATCACATGACAACACAAGGCAACTCTAACCACGACACTAGGACCGATAGGGTACCAACTAAACCTAGAGTATACATTGGGATTTTGTGTTACCTCCGATCAACTTGCCATTGGGATCAAGACACGCTCAGACTTGTGAAGTCAGGTGGAGTCGATGTCTGGTACTTGCAAACCTCTCACCACCAATGTGCACATGACAACATAAATACATATAATATAACATGAAATAATCAGACAAGTGAAAGGGAATCGCAACGTCATATCATGCTCATAGATGAGTGGTATGACATCGTCCCTAACACAACCGTAGTAAAAGACAATCATGACAACCAAAAAGCATCACTATCTATTGAAATGTGGCGACTGATCAGCAAAGTACTGTACACTCAGCACGTATCCTCGCCGGGGTCCGGGGCCGGGCAGGGGTTTGGGGGCGGTAGCCCCCGAGAAAAAAAAAATTTGCCGTTTTTCGTTGATGAAAACCGACATTGTAGTAAACCCTAAAAAGGTCGACTTTGTTTGTTGCCCTAAAAACGCATGTTATAAGCGGTTGGGATGCTTAAGGCATCGTAAGGTTGATGTACTGTTTTTGCTGGATAATAAGAAAGATTGGACGGCTGTGTATGGTGGACGTAACCCATTATGGGTAAACCACGTTAAATCTTCGTGTTATCTGTGTCCTGTTTTATTTCTTTATCTTTTGTATTTAAATCTGCATATAATTGTTAGTTCATATTTGCTTCGGATCTGCTTGAAACCCTAACAATTGGTATCGGAGCGAGGTTTTCTATAAATTGGCAGGACTTTCAGATTGGAGTGGGAGCAATGGAGGATTCCAAATTCAAGGTCGAAAAGTTTAATGGCCAGAATTATCAGTTATGGAAAATGCAGATGGAGGATTACCTGTATCAAAAGGATTTGTGGCGGCCATTGGAAGGAAAGGCAAAGAAACCGACCACAATATCAGATGAAGAGTGGGACATTTTAGATAGAAAGGCACTGGGATCCATTCGATTGTGCCTTGCGTCGTCTATAGCATTCAATATAACAGAAGCAAAAACGACTGTAGATTTGATGGCAACATTGGCTAAGTTGTATGAGAAACCCTCGGCTTCGAATAAGGTATTTCTTATGAAACGTTTATTTAATTTGAAAATGAGTGAGGGGGGATCTATAGCGGAGCACTTAAATGAATTTAACACAATTACCAGTCAATTGTCTTCGGTAAAAATTACCTTTGCAGAAGAGGTTAGGGCTCTCTTGATTTTATGTTCTTTGCCAGAAAGCTGGAATAGCTTAGTTATGGCTGTAAGTAACTCTGTCTCTGGTAAAAATACTTTGGTATTTGATGATATTGTTGGTGTTATCCTAAGCGAGGAAATGCGAAGGAAAAGCACAGGTGAGACTTCAACATCATCAGGTAGTGTTTTGAATGTGGAGAACAGAGGAAGATCAAAGGAAAGAGGAAAAGGCCCTAGGAATGAGAAGTCACGAGGGAAGTCAAAGAAAGGACGCTCTCAATCTAGAGGAAAGAAAGATTGCTCGTACTGCGGAAAGCCTGGTCATCTAAAGAAAGACTGTTGGTCTCGGAAAAACAAAGAAGGAGACAAAAATGAAAATGATAGTAAGGAAGCTAATATTGCAAGTAATACTTTACAAGATGCTTTATCTTATGTTTGGATAATGTTAATGATTCTTGGGTAATAGATTCTGGGGCTTCATTTCATGCTACACCCCATAGAAAATATTTTCTAGATTATGTTCAAGGTGATTTTGGACAGGTATATTTGAGTGATGATGAGCCCTGTCAAATTGTTGGAAAAGGAAAGATAAAGATCAAGTTGCAGAATGGTAATGACTGGTTTCTGCAGGAGGTAAGACATGTTCCTAATTTAAGAAGAAATTTAATTTCTGCAGGGCAACTAGGTAGTGAAGGTTGCATAGTTACCTTCTCAGACAATATGTGGAAGGTCACTAAAGGATCATTAGTAGTAGCTAAAGGTGCGAAGGTAGGCACATTATATCTGTGTACTAGTAACACTTACTCTACCTTAGCTGCTACAGATAAAGTTACTGCAGGGACAACAACAATAAATGTTGCAAGAACAGATTCGATAATGTGGCACCATAGGCTTGGGCACATGAGTGAGAAAGGGATAAAAATCCTTCACTCCAAAAATCTATTGCCAGGACTAAAGAAGATTGATTTAGAGTTCTGTGAAAACTGTGTTTATAGTAAACAGAAAAAAGTCAGATTTCTCAAGGTTGGGAAAGAGAAGAAGAGTGAGAAGTTAGAGCTTGTACATTCAGATGTATGGGGACCGGCTCAGGTATCATCTCTTGGTGGCTCTTGTTATTATGTTATTTTTATTGATGACTCAACCAGAAAAACATGGGTATATTTCCTAAAACAAAAATCAGATGTTTTTGAAACTTTTAAGAAATGGAAAGCTTTGGTTGAGAATGAGACAGGAAAAAAGTTGAAGTGTCTCAGATCGGATAATGGAGGTGAGTATTGTAGCAAAGCATTTGAAGATTACTGTTCCTTAAATGGGATTCGAAAGAAAAAGACAGATCCAGGAACTCCACAGGAAAATGGTGTGTCAGAGAGAATGAATAGGACTATTATGGAACGTGCAAGGAGCATGAGATTGCATGTTGGATTGCCCTTACATTTTTGGGCAGATGTTGTACATACTACTGTCTATTTGATAAATAGAGGACCTTCAACCCCTTTGGATGGTGGTATTCCAGAGGAGGCATGGACTGGTAAAAAGGTAAATTATTCTTTTCTAAAAACTTTTGGTTGCGAAGCTTTTGTCCATGTTGATAAAGAAAACAGAACCAAGCTTGATGCTAAATCTCAAAAATGTACCTTCATTGGATATGGGATAGATGAATATGGCTATCAGTAATGGGATTTTGAAAATAAGAAAATAATTAGAAGTAGAGATGTTATATTCAATGAGAAGGTTATGTAAAAAGAACAGATGCAGGAAAAGAAGCATGAACAGGACAAACAAGAATATGTGGTGTTGGATGAGATTCCTGAAAATGAAATGCCACAGGTACCTGATGCTCAACAACAACAGATTGTCCCACAAACTCCTGCAAGTGTTAGACGTTCTACGAGAACAAGTAGACCCCCTGAAAGATTTTCTCCTTCTTTGTATTCTATTTTATTAACGGATTCTGGTGAACCAGAAGAATATGAAGAAGCAATGCAGGTAGATGCCAAACAACAGTGGGAACTAGGCATGAAAGAGGAGATGGACTCCTTGATGAAAAATAAGACTTGGGACTTAGTCCCTTTACCTGTAGAAAAAAGAGCCTTGCCTAACAAATGGGTTTATCGGCTGAAGGAGGAGGAAGGAGGTCAGAAAAGATATAAGGCCAGACTTGTGGTAAAAGGTTTTGCACAGAAAAAGGGTATAGATTATGATGAAATATTTTCTCCAGTTGTAAAAATGACTTCAATTAGAACTGTACTTAGTCTTGTGGCTGCAGATGATTTACATCTTGAACAATTAGATGTCAAAACAGCTTTTCTCCATGGAGATTTGGAGGAGGAAATTTACATGTTGCAACCACAAGGATATGAGGTCAAAGGTAAGGAGAACTTGGTGTGCAGGTTGAAGAAAAGTTTGTATGGCCTAAAGCAAGCACCCCAACAATGGTATTTAAAATTTGATAGTTTCATGGTTGAACACGGTTATCATAAATGTCATTCTGATCATTGTGTATATTTTAAGAGATTTGATAATGGCAGTTATATTATCTTGTTGCTTTATGTTGATGACATGCTTATTGTTGGGTCTAACATGCAACATATAAATGATCTTAAACAGAAATTAGCCAGGTCATTTGCTATGAAGGATTTGGGTGCAGCTAAGCAAATTCTCGGTATGAGGATTACACGGGACAGGAAAAATAGAACCTTGAATTTGTCTCAAAGTGAGTATATAAAGAAGGTGTTGAAAAGATTTAACATGCAGGATGCAAAAGCAGTTAGTACACCTTTGGCTAGTCATTTCAAATTGACTAAGGAGATGTGCCCAAAGGCACAGGAAGAGGTTAATAAAATGTCTAACATCATGTATTCATCAGCTATTGGCAGTCTGATGTATGCAATGGTATGCACAAGGCCAGATATTGCACATGCAATGGGAGTTGTGAGCAGGTTTATGAGTAATCCGGGTATGGAACATTGGAATGCTGTGAAATGGATTCTTCGGTATTTGAAAGGAACTACTACGAAGACATTATGTTTCAAAGGATCTAATGCTGCTCTGAGTGGATTTGTTGACTCTAATTTGGTGGGTGATATTGATTCACGGATGAGTACTACAGGGTATGTTTTTACTATAGGGGGAATTGCAATCAGTTGGATTTCTAGGCTGCAAAAGGTTGTTGCACTTTCAACCACTGAAGCTGAGTATGTTGCTACTACAGAAGCCAGCAAGGAGATGATTTGGTTGCAATGTTTTCTGAAGGAATTGGGTCAGACACAAGAGGATAGCCCATTGTTTACTGATAGCCAGAGTGTCATTCATCTTGCAAAGAACTCTTCTTTTCATTCAAGGACAAAGCACATTCAGCTCAGGTACCACTTCATCCAGACTGTTTTGGAGGAGGGTCAGTTACGGCTTGAGAAGATTCACACAAGTGAGAATCCTGTCGATATGTTCACAAAGGCAGTTCCACAGGAGAAGCTAATTTCTTCATCAGTTTCTGTTGGTCTTCTTGATTGATAATTGTGGAATTTATACCAGTCAAGTCCTAGTGTTTTATCCAGCGGATGTTGCATGTATAGTGGTGTCGTGTAGTATCAGTCTCCAAGTGGGAGATTGTTCGGTGTGGAGCTTGATCAGTCTCCAAGTGGGAGATTGTTGAAATGTGGTGACTGATCAACAAAGTATTGTACACTCAACATGTATCCTCACCAGGGTCTGGGGCTGGGCTGGGCCCCGGGCAGGGATTCGGGGGTGGCAGCCCCCGAGAAAAAAAAAAATTTGCCATTTTTCATTGATGAAAACCGACATTGTAATAAAACCCTAAAAAGGCCTACTTTGTTTGTTGCCCTAAAAATGCATGTTATAAGCGGCTGGGATGCTTAAGGCATCGTAAGGTTGATGTACTGTTTTTGCTGGATAATAAGAAAGATTGGACGGCTGTGTATGGTGGACGTAACCCATTTTGGGTGAACCACGTTAAATCTCTATGTTATCTGTGTCCTATTTTATTTCTTTATCTTTTGTATTGAAATCTGCATATAATTGTTAGTTCATATTTGCTTCGGATCTGCTTGAAATCCTAACACTATCATCATATCAAATACAATCATGAACTCAAGTTAGCATATAGAAAGATACCATCACATCACTATAAGCAAATATGAACCTCGCATATAAAACTAGTGCATTTAGATCATCAAATGTAAGTCCATCATCATAATAGTCTATGAATATCATTATCCATATGAGACCATAATGTAAACTATAAATATGATATGTCTAGCCTCAAATATAGAGCATCCAAGTCATAGATTAATCCATAAACATCTATCAAAAGCATCATAAAATAGTCTAATCTATATCAATATAGTCTCTCGATGCACAAAAGAAAAAATGAATCGGAGAGGGGCACTACAGTCTTATAGTTTTGATTTATAATTCCAATCGTTACAAGATTATTCAAAGTTTCAAAATTTTGGATGTTAAGTGTTAAAATGTCTTTTAGTCCATTAAAATCCCAAACTCTACAAGTTTATTTTTTTCTAACTATATCATCATATGCAAAATTGAATAAGAATCCAAAATATACAGTGTGAGTTTAGTTTAAAACTACTAACCATAACTTTTCTTTTCTTTTTTCAAAAGTATCTTGGGTCGAGCGATTCTAAATTACTATAATTGTGCTTGGCAACTTTATTAATATGCAAATATCTTTCCCTTGATTTGTTATAGATTTCTTTTACCCTTGGCAATTGATTACTATATTCTTGTTATATTGGTGAACTTATACCATGCCCAAATATGATCTTTCACTTGTCCTTCCACTCCTAATGTTTGACCTAGCCTTGGCAACAAGATTTTTACAAATTTCTCGATGGTTTGGTTGTTGCATATCACCCTATGGGTTTCTTATGCTCTTTCTCAGTTGTTTGGAATGTTTTTGAACCTCCAACTTGTTTTCCTAAAAATTAAATCATTAGTGTTGATTCATTTCTTGGTAATTTGAGATATAGTGGGTATTTTTTTACTTTTATTGATGTTACATATGGATTCCCTATAGGTTGGTGAAAATAATTGTTGAGAGTTTCTCAACTATGACTATTATGGAGGGAATAGGAGTGGATGAATATTCAAAAAGAAAACAAAAGAACATTAAGCTCAATAAGAAAATAGAACAAAGGATGCAAAACACAGTATGGTGTAAGGTGAACAAAGAATGTTGATAGGAGAAAATAGAGAATGTGAATAAATAGGGACAAAGAAACATAATCATTGAATAGGTCTAAGTCATAAATGAATGTTATGTTAATGGGATAACATTGTGCATGAAAGAATGATCTATAAAAACTTTTCATAGTCACTTGAGTATTTATGTAAAGAGCTAAAAAAAGGTAATAAAACAACTTTGATTAATTTTTTCTTTCTTTCATATTACATATTTATGAATTGGATTATGGTTGATTGCTAAATTAGACTATTTTTATTGAAGTTCTCATCTAGGTTGCATTTGTTCCTCTATTTCTTACATGTAGCTCGGTTATAGACTACATGTCTCGTAAACTACTAATATCCTTTAGTTTCCAAATTCATGTTGTGATCAATGAGTGATATAGTTGAGGAATGAGTTTGCCTCACAAATACAATATACTAATATGAGTAGTGGTTTAGTTCTTCTAAATGGTTTCAAACTGGTCTTGCTAGTGAAACAACCGAAGAGGCTTACAATTTGTAAGTCAATGTATTGGAATATTCCTCTTTAATATTTTATAATCTACCAAAATATGGGATATTTATGAACTTTACCTAAAACGTCTAAAACCACAATGCATGCAACAAAACAATTATGTTGTTTTCGTTCTATACTAGTTTTTTTTTTTATCTCATATGATAGTTATGTTTTTACATATTAACATTTTTTAATTTGCTATGATTTATTATTCAAAAATGGTTGGTTGTTTGAAATTAATCAAGTTAACATTGAGAAAATGCAAGGAAAAATAGTAGGTTTGTATCTTTTGCCCACATAGGCCCTTTGTATAAGTAATTCACCCCTATTTTTTCACAAGGGTATAAAAAGTTAGTGGAGAATGCAAGGATTTGAGATCATCTTTATGTCTCAAGATTAAGTCAACAAATCATTTATAGTAAACAATTATGTTGTTTTCCTTCTATACTAGTTTCTTTTTTTATCTCATATGATAGTTATGTTTTTATATATTAACATTTTTTAATTTGCTATGATTTATTATTCAAAAATGATTGGTTGTTTGAAATTAATCAAGTTAACATTGAGAAAATGCAAGGAAAAATAGTAGGTTTGTATCTTTTGCCCACATAGGCCCTTTGTATAAGTAATTCACCCCTATTTTTTCATAAGGGTATAAAAAGTTAGTGGAGAATGCAAGGATTTGAGATCATCTTTATGTCTCAAGATTAAGTCAACAAATCATTTATAGTAACACAAGAACCATGTCATGGCCTAAATTTCAATGCTCATAATCATATACCAAATATAAATTTGATCATGTGTTTGATATTAAAGGCATTCCCACCATTATCGTTTTCGATAGGAACTGCAAACTATAAGGGCTTATGGTGTAAGATCATTGAATATTATGGCAATGAGGTGTATCTAGCTAGAAAAAAGAAACTTGGTGAACTTGAATTTGAGGAGGAAGTTAGGCTTCCACAATCTTTAATAAACCCATTATCATCAACACCCAACCTCTTCCTCCTTTCACATTTGTCAAACTCGACATTCTTTTCAACACATCCAACACATTGTTGTCTCTATTATTGTCATTTTTATTATTTTAATCAAGGGATTTATATTTCAATGATACAGAGAACAAAATCATATCAACTTTAGAACAAAATGGAAGCAACATGGGAAAATCAAATAATCAACATTGATAAAGGCCTAAAATGACTCAATTGTCTTAAAACAACTCAAATAAAAAATATACCCACAATGAAAAAAGGTCTAAGACCCAAATCCATAGATGTTCATTTCATAATCACTAAGATAGTTATAATTGTAAATGCATTACTTACTCATTGTTCTTGATTCGGCATTCCCTCCATAGAGTGTAGCATACATTTCACTCTAGGATCCAAGCTAGAACACCTCAATTATTCTCCCAACACCACATAGGCTTCAATAAGAAAATAATAATACCAAACACATAATACTATGTTCAAAACACACATGAATAATTCATGAGTGAATTTTTATCTAGATCATTAAGAGAATTTGACTTGGCCATATCACCAAATCAAAAGATAAGCTAAAATCTACCACAAAGACAAAGAACCTACAACTATTGTAGTCTATGATATCACATATGTTTGATCGATTATGTCAAACAATATGTCTTCCTTGTCTATATTTCCATATTTCACATACACAACCACCAAGGTAATTTCAAGTCATTGCATCTAGAATCAAGCATCAATATCTTGCAATTTGTTTCTTTCCTTGCACCAAGTTCAAGCCAAGCAAGTAGTTAAGGAGAATCAATCTTCAGAAAAAGAAAGAAACCATTATAGAGTAGGGTATTCATTGAAAACTCTTTCAACCCTCCCTCCATTGAAAGAGTGTGTTTTCAAGATTATCTACAAAACTACCATTCATACTATCTTTAACAAAGTAAGAGGATCAAAACAATAGAATTAAAAAATACATTGAAAAATTAAATATTCAAAATTTCAAGACATTATTGTCATATGGTATATTAAAACAAAAAATGATATTAACACAATATATATGACAATGTGTACAAATGAAATGTAATAGCATAAACAAATAGCAAAATAGAAGAGACAAGTGTATCAAATCTTTGTAAGTTTATTTAATCTAAAATTGTCAATGGTCATTAATTTTTTAAAATATTGAAGTATTTAATGACAAAATTAGGAGAATCCTTGCAACTATGTAATGATGTCAGTGGTGCAAGCTCTCTCCAACCTTTAGATATGGGTTTCCCTTCAACCAACCTATTTTCTTTGGCAAACTTAGATTTCAATTTGAAATTCAAAATAATGTTCTTTGTCACAATTATCAAAAATTTGATTGCCTGTTTTAGAGAGAATGGTCCATGAATATGGTTCACATGACATATTTATAGCTATAACTGAGCTACCTGAATAAGTAATTGGAATAAAAAAGGTTCTATATTAAGATAAATAAAAACATGGCATTGCATGTGAAGATAAATGTGTCCATGCCTCTATTTTAGATAAACAAAAAAAAATAAAAAATACAATTTTTAGACAACCAACTATTAATGACTAAAAAGGGGTAAAAATTTATTCAATCTTAGAAAAAAATACAAAGACAAAACGGCCACACGCCCAGCAAAGGAAAATAATTACACAACCCTATCAGTGTCATTACTTATTGATATTTTCCAAACCTAGGAAACTATGAATTTGTGTGAGGATCTTTAGTGTAGGTCATTCTTAAATGACGATAATTCTTCACTCCTACATTGTTCAATGTTTCATAGTTGATGCGGGACCTCCATGTGGATCCTTTTTTCATGCCAGGACAATTTGGATTCCACAAGGCAAAGAGCTAGGCTTAATGTATACTTTGCTCATAAGATTTGAATTTGACTTTTAAATTTTTTATCCTCCAAGAATGAGCATACCAATGTATTAGGAAGAAGTTTCTAGAGTATCATGTCAATATTATATCTTACTTTGCAATTCTTCGACTCTAAAATTGAGGATTCAAAAAAATCATTGTATTTCTCTAACATATTGTTCTACTATTAGTTAGTTTTTGGCTTAAGAAATTGTGATGAGAATTGTTACTACAAGGAGGTGCCCATTATGTTCAAGTATCACTAGTAGGAGCACAAAATGATTACACATAAACTACCAAATTTTTATATCACAAGTCATTAATGAGTGAGTTTAATTTGTAGTATACTATATCTTCTTCTACATCATCTATGACAACACAACTCAAATGGTGTGGCAATAAAAAGAATATCTTGAAAAGGTTCAATATAGTACACAAAATAGCACCAATGGTTGACACACATATCGCACTTGAATTAAACCATCCAATGGTATATGGCTAAGGTTGAGGCCTCAATGATAGGTTTAATCCCTAGGCCACTTTAAATGAAATCAACATCTTCCAACCCCATTTTTAAAAATGTGTTGTTCTCATTGTCCATCAACCCCATCTAGGAATGGAACAATCTCCTATTTGTTTTTTGGATTTTTGTTAAGTGTTATATTTGCAATAGGTTTAGAAACCATCATTTTCTTGCCTTAATCTGCTGCTAATGTAATAGACCTCTATGCTTACAACTAAGCAAACAAGTCTTTCCAAAAATAAAATCCATCAAAAGAGCAACCACTAGGATTTTACATACCGCACTACTCAATAGTATTGTGTTTACTTCTTTTATTCGTCAAATATCTTCTAAAAGTGGTGCAAAGGTCATTTTCCTTCTTGCTTTAAATTTGGCTTTACTCTATACTATGAGTTCTTATTCTTAGGCTTTTGCTCCCAATGTGCATGAAATCCATGTTAGTGTAGGTTATATGGTCTCAATAAAAACCTATACTTTGGGGTTATTTTATTCAATCTTGAGAACAATTAGCTAGAATTTGAGAATAATTTTTGGTATAATCTTAGGTAAAACAATTACAACTTGGCACAACTAAGAGAACTTAGTTTATTAAGAAACATAATTGTTAATAGAGTAATTGGTTTCTTTGAAAGAATCAACAAAAACATCAAACAATCAAATAGGAGTAAGACCACCATCATGAGTAGTACAATAGTTACCCAATAAGTTTTACAACCAAGAAAAAACTTGAATTGGGAAAAGTGGCATTCTCTAAGTTAGAGAAGTAATCCATAACATAATGTAATGTTGGCCTATTCAGTGGGTTCCCATAGGCTAATGAGTTGGTGCTAGGGGACTTCTGATGATAGTTTGATCTAGCTTTTGGCAATAAAAGGTATTTCTTTGAGCTCAAGTGGTTGAGTTTAACATAACACCCTTTTCTAGAGTAGTTTTTGACAAATTTCCCACTTACCATTTTTGATAAGTCAACCCAAGCACTGACTAAGCCAATTGTCAATATTTCTATTTTTAGATGTGTTGTTGGATAATTATATGTTAATATCTCAATTTTAAAGGTGGTCCAATGTATTTAAATTAAATAACAATCAAGTTAGAAAGTTTAATTAAATATTTAACTTTATTGTTATTTGATTTATTTAATTATTGACTATATGGGTGCCCAAATGATAAACTAAAGTTCAAATATTAGACAAAGTACTATGTTGGAATGGGCACCACTTTATGGGAGGCATAAGGATTTTAAATAAAATTCAAAAAGCAAGACATCTAGGGCACTAGGGATTTTGGAGGCCATTATTGAGGTATCTAGGGCTTTTTGTGTTTGTTGTTCAATATTGTATTATTTGGAGATGTATTTCATTGTTTTGGGCTCCATATTTGGGCACCAATTTGTTGGATATTTACAACATTATACTCTTTTTACACTTGCAACAAATGGATATATTTGATAATGCATTGTAATGAGATTTCACTATCTAAGTATCTTTCGTTTTGATGATATATTAGTTTACCAATTTATTGTTGATTGTGGGTATTTCAAAATATTGTATTTGTGGAGTTATTCTTGTTCATTATTATTGCAATATCTATCTATTGTGAATCATAACTTTTGCATCTCCATTTTCATCTATAAAACACTTCAAAACATAAAATAAAAACAAAAAACAATAGTGTATGTTATACATAATATGGCTTCAATACACTAAGCAATTTATTTAAATTTTGAAAATCTATCTTGCCTTCAAGTATTGAAAGACCAATATTTTTCAATACTTATGTTATTTAGCCTCCAAACAACTTCATTGATAAAGATGTCAAATCCTAGGGAGCTTGTTCATGCTAGCAGTGTTGACCAAAGTGATCAATTATCCCAACTTGTTTACATGCATGGTGTTGCTCAAAATTATCTCTTTGCCATTACATGGCATATTTATAACATCTCTAGTATTATTCTAGAAGATCTAGAAGCTTGATCTCTTCCCCTATGATCATGATAAGGATATGCCTTTTCTTTCGAATCGAATACTCAAGAAGAAAAGAAAGAAAAAAAATTACATGAAGCTAAGATTTTACTCCAAATTGTAAATGTTGAACTTACAAGATATAACTATAGTATGCAAATTAGATGTCAATTCCATCTATTCCTAAATACCAAATGTTTGCCAAAGAGCATAGACTAGATGGTTCAATTTGATGGTTAAGTCGTTGAAAGAAACGTATAATGGTCACAAGTTCAAATCCTTAAATTCAACTCTTGCATAAGTATAAAGCAACTTATATTATTGAAAGTTATAGGGGGCGCATGATTAAGAACTCGCAAATAATTATTGGAAGTTATAGGGGTCGCACAATTAAGAACTCACAAATAATGTTTTGACTAGTGCTGATTCCTCTATTTAAAAAAATATATACCAGATAGTTGAATGGTATAAAAAAGAAAAATTTGCTAGTATAAAAATTTTACTATTTACCCCTGCCAATGTTTTACTACCTTTAAACATTAAACAATTCAACAATATTTTTTTTCCAATAAAAATAAGACAATTGCTTGCCACTTTTTAATATGGATGAGATGTAAAATTGCTATTTTCCTATTTTAATATTGATTCATTTGATCTATAGTAGCACTACCATTACACTCCAATTTAGTATTAAATGCACAATCATGGTGAATAAATCCATTGCTTTAAGCATCTTTAGTGTTGAAGCGACACACTTGTAATGTAATAACCTCATTAGACCAAATGTCCTAGAGAGAGAGTCCAATGTGCATGGAATGAATGAATGAAGATTTTTAATGGCATCTGCAAGACCAGGCAGTCTATGGGGTCTGGGCGTCATAATGTAATAACCTTATTAGACCAAATGTCCTACACAGCAAGTCTAATGTGCATGGAATGAATGAAGGAAGATTTTTAATGACTCCGCAAGACCAGACAGTCTATGGGACCAAGACCCAGCCAAACCCCAGATTGGGAACAATACACTTCTTATTATATCATATTATATTTAAACCTCAAGAAAACATGAAGGTCATCAACATTTCAAAACACGTCGCCACGGGTGATACCAAATAAATATAATTCAACCGAAGACCATACCCTTTGAATATTCAAGCACAAAAATATCTTCCCAACCTACTTCAAAGCTGGTAATATCCGATTCGAAGCAAAACTGCTTGGGAACTCTGAAACAATGAAGTCTGTTTCTGAATTATGAGAACTGTTCTTCATTGTAGTGGTCAGAGCTGTGAATTCCAATAAGTGAAGTCCCTTTGTTTATAGACATTTTATGTAAGTAGCCAGGAGTGGGGCTAGCATTATTAAGTCTCTTATAATTACAAATGAGGTAAATGAAAGAAATGGCAGGGACCCTGTTGATTTGAGGTTTATAACCATGAAACTCAATTCCTTGTTGCTTCCTCCATTCCCGAATAGAGGCTATGTGCTCTATGTTCATACAGGTGAGATTTTATTAAAGGATTGCACTCTTCTTCTCTTTCTGCGAGATTCAATCGCCTACTCTCTTCACTTGGTGATCTTAAAGCTAGAGACCTGCTCGTGGATAACCAAGCAGTGCATTGTAATCTTTATGGTGAGAAGTTAGATCATTCTTTCTGAAATGGACAAAACGTAGTCTGCCATCGCAAAATTCTCAGGTGAGAACTAGTGATTTTTTCAGTGTGAATAGCTTGAGCTTTTTGTGAAAATAGTTTCTGGGAACTTATGTGGCTAAATGAGGCTTCCAAAGGTGCAGATGGGATCTTGTATCCGATACACTAGCAAAATATTCAAATTTAATATTCTGGTTTTGGTGATTTGATAACCTTGTTAAAAATTAAAGTAAAATTTGCTTGTGAACGTACCACTATGGAAATTTGGAACTCTTTTGCAGTGGGTAATGCTCGGAGTTGACTTGATTTGCACTTGGTATTTTTGCTTTTCTGAAATTTATACAGATTAGATGAAATTTCTGTTGACACAGAACAGGAAATATAAATCTTTTTGCATGGTGAAATCTACATCTGATTGCACAGGAATTGGTGAGCAGAACCTAGCGCAGTCTAAAGGATAACTGTTGCTAGTTAGTTCAGCGAGGTCGCAGCAGCAGGTTTAAGGCGACCACAACGCCAAGGAGCTGTATATGTTCGCATGTAGCTCCATTGCCTATCCTGTTCTATCCACAATGGACTCCCTCTCTTCAGTGGGACTGATTCTGTGACACAGCAGCAACTTGACATCGAGTTCGGTGTAGGTTAGTCAAACAAGAAAAAAATCAACAGGTGTTTGATCAGGATTGAATTCATGGTGTTGTATCTTTAAGTTGTGAACTGTCGAATTGGTACTGTTCATCTACTTTCACAAGCCCTTTCTCAAAGGAGCACCTTCTCTGTAAACATAGTTATACCATAAGATAATCCAAAAAACCGTCTGTACCAACATGGCACTCATTTACTAAGGTCATGATGCAGAGCATCCTGCCTACCTGTGGCAAAATGGGAACATCGAAATAGAGTTTGGACTTCTATCAAAGCATAATGGAGAGGGGAATTTTGTCAGATATTTAAAATGGGGAATTAAAGACAGTGAGCCTTTTGTCCTCAACGAAATGGAATATATGTGCAGATTGGATGTGTAAAGAAGGCTTTTTTACACTTGACAGGCATAACGCCAAATTCCACAACCATTGCCAACATCCTTCCTACGTGTAGAAAGTCTGTGGCTGGCAGATTGTAATGGAAACACCAACAATGGAAGAGAAATATATCAAGGCAGAACAATAAAAGATTATAGAAGATGGCATCGATGGAATAGAGGAGTGTGGGTCTGCATAGAGGGAATACCAGCCAATAAGGTGGAGCTGTGGGGCAAATGAACAAATTAGGGTTACATCACATCATTGAATGAAAATTTGAAGAGCTACAGATAAAACTAAAATAAGAAGATAGGGCTGCGTTAATAAAATGGAGGTGATTTGCATTGGAGGGGAGGAGTCCTAAGGGAAGGCACCGACCAATTTGTTGTATCAGAGAAGGAAGTAAAATCTGTGGGGCTTCACATCTAGTGAGAGAAGTATTGCGAGGTTTAAGGTGCTAAATTTAGAGCCAAAATTATAAGAACTCAGAAATCTGAAACAAGGATTTATACAAGAACACAGAACACAAAACTTATCCTGGGAAAACCCTCCACCTGAGGGTGAAAAACCCAGCCACACTGAAAATATCTTTATTATCAAAATAAATCAGATACAAAGCTGAAGTGCTCAGAAGTAATGATTGTTATCAAATTAACAATCAACGGAATGACTTCTACAAAGCATAACACACATGTCCTCTTTCTACATATATAAAGAAAGGATTCAAATAAACAACCCGAACTCTGCTGAAGAATACCTCCTCCAAGTACTATCACGACCGAAGACAGAAACAAGAGAAAATCATGGTCTTTCTACTAATTAACACGCTCACTGAATGTGACTCCTCTATTCTGAAGATAACGCATACACTGAATAACACCAAGATGCAAAAGACAGATCGAACAACTGAACCTCTCGCCATCGGTAAACGACTCAATAAATAGAAGAATGGAAGAAAAATAAAATATACGAAGAGAAAACCAAACGCCATGCGAAATAGAGAGACATCGGTTACATGACCGACAACAAAAGAAATAGCAACGGACGGAAACCCATCCGACAGTAACTGCTGCCAACTCACTGAACTTCCATGAAGTCGAAAACAACATATCCTTATGTGGTGACGGAAATTAGAAGGGACGGAAAACACAAACATCATGCTTGAAGATGAACACAAAGATATCACAAATATGAAGCTCAACCAGCCATCGAGCAAAAGAGGAAGAGCTTTATGAAATAATGCGATCAGCAAAATGATGTCTCGCGAAGATACATGCGTTAACACTCCCTCTTAACAAGAGATATCATTTACTGAAATTCAAGTCATGGAATCTCTCTACATGACAAAAATAATATGAAAACAACAAAACTTAATCACGGATTCTCTCAACGTGATAGGCATCATGGATTCACTCAACATGATGTTCACCATGGCTACTCACATGAGTGAAATAACACAAGCTCACATCACGGAGTCACTCAACGTGATGTTGTCATGGAGTCTCATTTGGTTTTTGCCATACCTCAAGTCCAAGGAAGTAGCGCATAAGACCAAGATCTTTCATTTCAAACTCAGAAGCTAACTCCTCCTTACATTTAATAATGAGACTATCTTCACCGGTGAAAAACAAATCAACATAAAATACTAAGATTAAGGCTTTATCATCAATTACCTTGAAATATAAATCAGGATCAGCATCATTCTTAAGAAAGCCCAAGCTCAATATGTAATGATCAATTCTCTCAAACCAAGCACGTGGAGCTTGCTTAAGGCCATACAAGGCCTTTTTCAATCTGCACACATGTGATTCCTTATCATGAATCACAAAACCCTCTGGTTGTTCAATATAGACCTCTTCTTCAATTACCCCATTCAAGAATGTCGTCTTCACATCCATTTGATGAAGTTTCCATCTTTTAACTGCTGCAACAGCTATAATAGTTCTAATAGAAGAGTAACGTGCTACAGGTGCAAACGTCTCTTCATAGTCTATACCTTCATTTTGAGAAAAAACTCTAGCTACAAATCTAGCTTTATATTTTTCCACACTCCCATCAGCTGCATGTTTAATTTTGAACAGCCACTTAGAAGAAACAACAGATTTACCTTTGGGCCTAGGAACTATGTCCCATACATCATTCTCGATTATGGATTGGTATTCCTCTATCATGGCATCCTTCCATACTTGCTGTTTTGAAACCTCCTCAAAACTTGAAGGCTCAGATGTTATAAAATGACTCATCAAGGCAACATATCCTGCAAACTTATGAGGTCTTTTACTTTCCCTGAAGGTGCCACGTGGGGTTGCATATTTTTCAGCCTCTTGCATAGTATGCCTAGCCCACAATGGTCTCTTCTTATCAGCTGAAGCATTACTTGGTTTAGCAAAAGTATCTATAGGATCAACAGGTTCAACTGGATCAGCAGAATCTTCTAACTCTATAGACTCCCTCTGAATCTCTGAAGGGGAATCCGAGACAGCCAAATCCATATCTTGAGAAGACACAAAATCTTCTCTTTCAATTTCCATATTAGATTCTTTAGACTTTTTGCAAGCTACATCTTCTTCAAAAGAGACATCTCTGCTGATTTCAATCTGCTTTGGACCTGGAATATAAATTTTGTATGCTTTTGATGATTCACTGTGTTGATGTGTCTTTTGTACACGACCAAACACAGAATAAAATACCTTAAGGTGCCTTATCCTCTCTTGAACAAAGTTTCCCGACTATTGAAGATCTCGCCGAAGGATCAGTCGGAGTAACTCCAAGGTTCTGATATGTAGGTTCTCTACGTGTGGATAAGCTCTTTGCAGTACGATGTGATTTTGCTAGAATCACAAGGGGACTTGCATTAGATGACCTGAGCATCTGATTTGCTGGAATCACAAGTCCTATTTACTAACTGGAAGATAAAGAAATGGCAAAAGATACAAGGTTCAGGAAGTCTACTCTAAGACCTAGAATGCGAGAAGATGGATGAATGACCAGGTGGAGTCCTACTGGGCTGGGTCTCACCATCAGGTTGAACAATTCAACACCAACTCAGTGCGATCTTCTAAGGGATGTTTCAAATATGTCCAAATTGTACACCATCAGATACTGATCACCATTCAAGATAATGCGTGAACAACAGAGGTGTTGTGACTCAGGATTAAACTCGTTCTATGCCAGTTGACCACGCAAGGCGCTCTTACAGTCAGCAAGAGGCTAGTGGTTTGGATTAGGTGGATTCCATGCGAGTGCATTCAATAACTTCTTTCATTCAATTTAATTATCTATCATCTAAAATGAAGATTCAACAAGAGACCATGCATATTGCAAAGAAACAACACACTTCACCATAACTTCAATGAAAATGGAGTTTATTTACAATCAATGGCAACAATTTCTTGCCTTGTCCTCCTAATCTACTCTAATTGCTATTCTATCAGCTGACTATTCACTATTTCTCACTAATCGACTATTAACTATTAACCTTTACAAATGAGGAGCCAGGGCTTTATATAGAGAACCCTTTACAAACAGACGGCTCTGATTGACTTAAAACCAATGGCTAGGATTACAAAATAGAAACCCTAATTAGGGTTTGTTACAACAAACTTCCTTAGCCAATTAGAAAATTACATTTCAGGAGTGAGGACCAATAAGAAGCAGGGGTAGGTACATCGAAGTTTGTGCCGCCTCCGATAAATTAGGTACATTGAATCTGGTCATGCTGAGGTGGACCAATCCGACCGGAGGAATGATGACTGGGATGCCACCTTGCCTAATGCTTGTGACTTGGTTGATCTTCTTTCGTCCTTGATGTACTTTGATGAAAAGCGTACCCCCTTGACTCCCATATGCTTGATGAGATCTCCTTACTGTCAAGTCTTCCTACTCCAGTAGCATATCTCGCCTTGAAGTGTTGGCAAAGCCTTTCTTTGTCATCTTGTGAAAGAATGAAGTCTTGAGGCTAACTTGAACTCCTTGAACACCCCTGGTCTTCCAATGCTTCAAAGCACCTTGAATCCTCCCTTTTTGCATGTGGAACGTCCTTGATGATGATGGACTGGAAGAGGTCGTCCTTGTCCCGGCCTGGTCTTCTTTCATCTGCAAAACAAACCATAAGATGATTAAGGACACATAATATATTCATTCTAACATAGCGTTTTCCACCTTAAATCATCAATAAGAGTTATCAAAATGAAGTTCTCTTGAAATCCTTCCCAGGGACAGGCCTTATTAAATTTCGACCTGGACCCTCTGGAAGGGTCAGGAGCGAAATTCTTGTTTAAGCTCAAATTCCATCATTTTATTGGTTCAAAATGCCTCCAAGACAAGCATGTGCTATCTTTCTCTTGTCCAAAGCCTAGGAATCCATGTCTTGACCCTCATCATGAGTAAGTTAGGTAAAATTGAGAATTTCGCTCTGGACCCTTTGGAAGGGTTAGGAGCGAAATTCATTCTTTAGCTCAAAATCCTTACCTCTTGGACTCATAACCTATTCAAACACATGCCTATGGCCATCTTTAAGTCCAATTCACCTTGATCACTGTCCTAGCCTAGCACAAACTTGAAGGAAAAATGACATTTTGAGAATTTCGCTCTGGACCCTTCGGAAGGGTCAGGAGCGAAATTCAAGTTTTAGGCTTGATTTTACACTTCCTTTACCTCAATTCACCCTACAAGGCAAGAATACCTCACTCCACCTTCAACCATGCCATAGGTATCAAAGTTTTAGCTTCACTCAAGGAGGAAAAGGGTGGTTTGAAGAATTTCGCTCTGGACCCTTTGGAAGGGTCAGGAGCGAAATTCATGTTTGCTTGTTTTCCCTCACTTAACTCCATTCCTCTCACTCAGCCCCTCACCTCTGGACCTATCTCTCAACTTGCTTGACAACATTTACTTTGCCTCAAAAATGGCTAAGAGGGAAAATTCGCTCAAAATCATGGCCAGGGACAGGACCTATCTAGGATTTCACTCTGGACCCTTTGGAAGGGTTGGGAGCGAAATCCTTGTCCAAGCTTAGAATCTTCATTTTTGGAGGCAACAATCCATTCAAGGGCAATCCTAGGGGCATCCCTCACCTTGGTCTAGGCCTGGCTTGGCACAAATTTTGGAGGATAGGATGGGTTTTAGGATTTTCGCTCTGGACCCTTTGGAAGGGTTAGGAGCGAAATCCATGTTCTAGGACAAATTCTACCATGCTTTTCACTTCAACTCACCTCCAAGGTCAAGGAAACTTTGCTTCATTCCACTGACTCACCTTTAGCTAAAACAGAGCCTAACTCGGAGCATCCACTGACTCACCTTTAGCTAAAACAGAGCCTGCTCTCTTAATGATCCCTCTGGCAACACTCAGCATGCAAAGGCTAACAGACAAAACCCTAAAAAACCTAGAAACAAACCCCAGAAAGAAAAAAAGTAGGGGTCCCCATTTGCAATGGGGTGATGTGTGAATACGTCACAACACACTGTAACCAACAAAAATGTCTTTCTTTCCTGAAGGTTCTAACTTAGTTCTCTTATCTTTTGGAACATGAACATACACAGGATATCCGAAAATTCTGACATGACTAATATCTGGTTTAGAACCTGAGAAAGCTTCTTCAACTATCATATTATCTAGAATCTGATGTGGACTATGATTCTGAACATATACCGATGTCTTGCAAGCTTTTGCCCATAAAAATGTTTGAAGGCCTTGATCGTGGATCATGGCTTTCGCTGCCTCAACAATAGACCTGTTCTTCCTTTCAGCCTTTCAGCTACACCGTTTTGTTGAGGATTATAAGGGACACAAAACTCCCCCTTAATCCCAGCATCAATACAAAAAATTTGAAATATACCAGAAGTATATTCACCCCCATTATCAGACCTTAAGATCTTTATCTTCTTATTTGACAAATTTTCAACAAGAGCTTTAATTTTTTAAAATATGGACAGCACTTCATCAAACTCTTTAGATTTTAGAAAATAAATCCAGGACTTACGAGAGAAATCATCAATGAAAGTAACATAGTACCAAAAACCACTCAATGATGCAACCAACATAGGACCACACAAATCAGAGTGAATTTGCTCTAGGACATCTTTTGCTCTACTTTCACTACTATGAAATGGATGTTTAATGTTTTAACCTAGAGCACACCCTTTGCAGACGCCCTCATGATCTTGATTCAGCTTAGGAAGGCCAACTACCACCCTCTCCATGGAAGACAAAGTTCTGAAATTTAAATGAGCAAACCTTTTGTGCCACAACTCACTTGAACTTATTGAATCATGGGCAAGGACTTGAATAGAATGAGCTGACAGTCTATAAAGGCTGTCATGGCGTACACCAATCTCACGAGCTGTCTTAATGCTTGTGTTCTTCTTCCATACAAGGACTTTTCCATCAGCAAATGCAACAGTATAATCTTTATCTTCTAATGCTGAAATTGAAATCAGATTCCTCTTAATTCCAGGAACAAACAGTATATCACTCAAGTGAAGAGGAACACCTGAATCTAAGTGAAATGAAGTGGAACCAACACCCTTCACAGAATAGCAAGCATCATCACCAATGATAACTTGTAAGTGAGAGTCTTTTTCTTTTAGATTAGAGAGGTGCTCACGATAACCTGTAATATGGCGGTAGGCTCCAATATCAATAAGCAATGTATCACTGTCAGGAGGAATATTACTAGAGAGAGCAAAAATAAATAAGAAACCCTCTGAATTTTCACTTGAATCTCTATGAGGAGAAGCATGTTCAACATTAGTTGCAGCAGCTTGATGCTTGGGCCTAGACGGACATTCTCTAGCGAAATGACCAAATTTGTCGCATCTGAAGCATTGAACCCTAGAGAGATCCTTTCTCTTCTTAGATTGAGGAGCTGAATCAAAATTCCCTTTCCTTTCTTTTCTTCGAGAAGTATGGACAGCAAGAACATGATCTTCTTCATGACGAGATTTACACTCAATTCCTCTTGCCTCCAATCTACATTCCTCTTGAATGCAATCAGCTCTCAATCGATCAAACTTGGGTAGCTCATTTCTTCCACTAATACCTTGAATGAAGGATTCCCAAGAGTGAGGAAGGCCATTCATGGCCAGCATAACTAGGTCTTTATCCTCAATAGAATCTCCAATAGCATTGAGTTGATCCTTCAATTCTGTAATCTTTATAAAGAAGGAAACAACAGATTCACCTCTAGACATCTTAATATGAAGAAGTTGACGTCTCAAGGCTAGGGCTCTACTAGTGTTGTTGAATTCATACAAGCTTTGGAGACACTCGAACATCTCTCAAGCTGAATCCAACTTGGATATAACAGGTACCAAATGATCCTTAACAGAATCAATCAGTATCTTTCTTGCCATGAAGCTTTTCTTTCTCCATTGTGCTTTCTCAGTGTCATCAGAAGGTTCTTCTACAACAGACATCACAAAGTTGAGAAATTCATTCTCTTCAAGCACTATTAGGACTCTGAACTTCCAAGAGGTATAATTTGCTACACCATCCAACCTGTCTTCAAATTTGAGTCCATTCACCATTGCTGAAAAATTAAATAAACAAGGCTAATCTAAAGCAATGAATATTTCAAAACAATTTGGTTCTGGATCTTTTCTTTTGGACCCACTCTGATACCATGTTAAATTTAGAACCAGAATTATAAGAACTCAAAAATCTGAAACAAGGATTTATACAAGAACACAGAACACAAAACTTATCCTGGGAAAACCCTCCACCTGAGGGTGAAAAACCCAGCCACACTGAAAAATATCTTTATTATCAAAATAAATCAGATACAAAGCTGAAGTGCTTAGAAGTAATGATTGTTATCAAATTAACAATCAACGAAATGACTTCTACAAAGCATAACACACATATCGTCTTTCTACATATATAAAGAAAGGATTCAAATAAACAACCCGAACTCTGCTAAAGAATAACTCCTCCAAGTACTATCACGATTGAAGACAGAAACAAGAGAAAATCATGGTCTTCCTACTAATTAACACGCCCACTGAATGTGACTCCTCTATTCTGAAGATAACACATACACTGAATAACACCAAGATGCAAAAGCCAGATCAAACAACTGAACCTCTCGCCATCGGTAAACGACTCAATAAATAGAAGAATGGGAGAAGAATAAAATATACGAAGAGAAGACCAAACGCCATGAGAAATAGAGACATCGATTACATGACCGACAACAAAAGAAATAGCAACAGACGGAAACACATCCGACAGTAACTGCTGCCAACTCACTAAACTTCCATGAAGTCGAAAACAACATATCCTTATGTGGTGACGGAAATTAGAAGGAACGGAAAACACAAACATTATGCTTGAAGATGAACACAAAGATACCACAAATATGAAGCTCAACCAGCCATCGAGCAAAAAAGGAAGAGCTTTCTGAAATAATGTGATCAGCAAAATGATGTCTCGTGAAGATACACGCATTAACATAAGGAAGTTGAAATGAGCACAGAGAAGAGTTTGTTGACATGGGCCATTAGAATGTGGGCTTTTGGCATGAGAATAGAGTGAAAGCAAGTAGAGAATGATAGCTGAGGTTTATGCTAAGTTTATGAAATGTTATGTAGGGAGGGAAAGAGGCCAATAGAAGGCCAATGCTCATAAATTTGTGTTTGCAGAATTAACAGAAAAAAAAACTTCATTAGTTGTTCCTATCTAGTCTCTATTTTATGTTGTGAGTGAGTCTTAGTTGCAGAGCTGAGGAAGTGTTTCCTACTGCATCAATGGTATCAGAGTGGGAGTTCCTAAGTGTGCAAGCAGAAGCACTGATTGGAGGCAGTTTGCACCAAGACCTAAGGGTTGGATTGTGTGAGAGATTTGTAGCATGTGTACATGCAACTTGCAAGAACTTTTTAGAGGATTTAAGGAGTTGAGGCTCCTGCAAGTGTAAATAGATCGCCAAATGTGGGGCAGTTTACATGTGCAAAGACTGGGGGTTTGAAGATTTGTGATGAGGCTTTGTGAGGCCTTGAATATGGAAAAGAGAAAGAGGAAAAGGACTTTTGTCATTAGATGGATTCTTAGGATTCCTGGACTTGAAAAAATCATAGAGAGACTTTGGAAAATCAGAGAGAGAGAAAGAAGAAATAAGGGTTGGAATGATAGAGTTGAAGAAACGGGTGAAAGAAATAGAAGAGTTGGGAACCAAAAGAGCCCTTCATCACAAAAGAGGTGATGGTGATTTTTATTATTCTTATGATGTTTTGGTTGCAGGAAAGAAATAAGATGCAAAAGAGTGTCATGTACGTGACGAGGAAGAAGCAATGAATATGAAGAGATTGATGAACCTGAAGAGGAAAGTGAGAGTTATCTTGAAAAGGTAACAACATCAAGTGTTGCGGATTTGAGTAGTGCAACGGAGAGCGATAATGACATCATATTTGGTCATAAGTTTGAAGATGAAGGTGTGATCAAACAAAATACGTGAAGAAGGTAAAGGTATTGAAAACACAATAGTTTTTGTTACAAGCCAAGAAGATACTCAAGATGTGGAAGCTACGACAATGCACTTCGAGGGTCCCTTGTTTGATGAGCAGATTAATGAAAATGAGGATGTCATCTTGAAAGAGGAGATTAGAAGAATCAATAGCTTCTTGGAAGGTGAACTTGAGAAGAAAGAAGATATTTCTTTTGCTAAAACTAACCAAGAAGAAATTGAAAAAGATGACTTGATGTGTATTGAAGTCATTGACAAAGTAAGGGACATATTGATTCTAGGTGGGACAAAGGTTGCCACAAAAGGTAAGGTTGACTCAAATCTTATTGATTTCTTTCATGTGAATGAGAGTAAAAAGGTAGAGGGCATAATTGCAGTATTTAATGACTTTGTTAAGTCAAATTTGGGAAGCTTGATGAGGAGGTAAATTTTTATAAATTTTGTAATAAAGAATTTGAGATGGATTTGTGTGCCGAAGTGAGTGAGAAAGAGAATGGTATAATAACAAGGTGGCATATAGATGTTGCATATCTGTATGTGAAAGTTGTGAAAGATTGTGCAAGTGAAACTTGGTGGAGGTGGTCGGTTCGTGATGGGTTGAAATCCACAAAAGAGGGGAAGAGTAGACAACATATTTGGTGGAGGAAGTTAGTTGATGGTGGGTTGGATCCCACAAAGGAAATGAAGAGAGGGAAGAACCATCAATGGAGGAGAACGGAACATGGTGGATGCCAATTCACAAGAGAAGTGAAAAGTGGTACGCAGTGTTGTGAGAGGATGGTGATAGTTGTTATGGCGAGATGTTTGAAGAAAAGAAAAAAAAATAATAATTATATGTGAAAATTGCCACAGCGATGGAGTTCATTGCAGATTGTTTGCAATCTCAAAGGGTGATTCTATCACTCAACTCCACTTTTGCAAGCCTATGCTCACAAACTTTCTACCGTGTGCGTCTGATGCAGAGCATCCTGCCTACCTGTGGGAAAATGGGAGCATCAAAATAAAGTATGGACTTCTATCAAAGCACAATGGAGAGGGGAATTTTGACAGATATTTAAAATGAAGAATTAAAGACAGTAAGCCTTTTGTCAGAATGCCTCAACGAAATGGAATATATGTGCAGATTGGATTTGTAAAGAAGGCTTTACACTTGACAGGCATAATGCCAAATTCCACAACCATTGCCAACATCCTTCCTACGTGTAGAAAGTTTATGGCTGGCAGTTTGTAACAGAAACACCGACAATAGAAGAGAAATATATCAAGGCAGAACAATAAAAGATTACAAAAAATGGCATCGATGGAATGTGTGGGTCTGCATAGAGAGAATACCAGCCAATAAGGTGGAGATGGTGGCAAATGAACAGATTGGGGTTACATAACATCATTGAATGAAAATTTGAAGAGCTGTAGATAAAACTAAAATAAGAAGATAGGGCTGCGTTGATAAGAGGGAGGTGATTTGTGTTGGAGGGGAGGAGTCCGAGAGAAGGCACTGACCTATTTGTTGTATCAGTGAAGGAAGTAAAATGTGTGGGGCTTCGCATCTAGTGAGAGAAGTATTGTGAGGTTTAAGGGAGTTGAAATGAGCACATAGAAGAGTGTGTTGACATGGGCCATTAGAATGTGGGCTTTTGGCATGAGAATAGAGTGAAAGCAAGTGCCACTGCAGAGAATGGTAGCTGAGGTTTATGCTAAGTTTATGAAATGTTATGTAGAGAGGGGAAGAGGCCAATAGAAGGCCAATGCTTGTAAATTTGTGTCTGCAGAATTAATAGAAATAAAACTTTATTAGTTGTTGAAATCCAGTCTCTATTTTATGTTGTGTGTTATTAGAGTTGCAGAGCTGAGGGAGTGTTTCCTACTGCATCAGGTTACAAGATGTTTTCATAAGTTCGACAAAAACACATACTGTCATTAAAAATTCTGCTGCTGCATGCAATCTGATACTCAATTCTGAAAGGTTAAAGAGCGGTACGTTTTAAAATTTTATTAAAATTGCAATTAATGCAAGCACAGAGGATTGGAACGCAATAGTCATGGTTGTGATCTTAAAAAGTTTCCAAAAGATTCAAAGGCTATACCATTCAATCCCTATCCGGTCAATTTTGAGTAAAATGCACTGCGGATTTTTATTTGATCATAAATAAATTGAAATTATCAAATTTTTATTTTAGTATAAAATAATCAAATTTTTTTTTATCGATATGATATATAAAATAGCCCTATATTAGCCCTATAGACAGATATTATCTTTCGGGATAAAATGAGTTATGCTAATTGGGGAGAGATGGCCAAGTGGTTGATGGCTCTGGTCTTGAAAACCAGTGTAGTTCAAAAACTATCGAGGGTTTGAATCCCTCTCTCTCCTTTTGTCTGTCTAACAACTAAACCTAATTTACAAAAAAGAAAAATCCTAGATAGAACTTGGTTCAGTGCCAAAAAAATGCTCGGCAATATAATATAGCCGAGCAAAATGTTACCAGTTGTTACAAATGCTCATTAATTCACCTGAGATCCAAGATGTGTTTACCACTGAGAAAATGGTTGATTGTCATTAATCATTCCTTACAGATCGTAGATATTATAAAATTGCATTTACATTTTAATTAATATTTCAAAAAGTTGATAGTTTAATATAGGGAGATAAAATAAGTGTGAAATAATGAAGTAATGCGCTCAAGTATTAAGATGTTTGAAAATTGGAACAAACTGGTTAAAGCTATTACAAAATTGTTTTGATTATTTAACTGAAATGCGGTGCATTTTGACAACTGCTTGAATCAACAATACCCTCTTGCGATTTTCCAAAGACAGTTCTATTGAACTTAGAGTGATGTATCAGCTCAAAATCAAAATTTATAACCCATTACTATTTGAAAAAGAATATGCACAAGTATGTTTTGCTTGTTAATGCAAAATTTGAAAATGCTTGCAGCATACCTGCTGATTCCAATCTGAAAGAGAGTAAATGGAGGCTATAGGAATCAAAATTAACATCAAATGCGTAGAGTATTAAGATAAGGTCTTAAACACAAGAAGAAAGGATCTAATTTGCATTTACTAAATATTCTTTGAATCTTTATTACTTGCTTCAGCTACTTAACAGAAACTGTTACTCATAAATCTTGAACAAGAAACTAATAACGATTATATCACCACAAAGCATCAACTCCACCAATGTAAGATTGAATTTACAATCACTTACAAATTCCCGTACTGGTTCAAGCAAAAATAAGGGTTCCATTTACACTAGCTCTGAATGATCACAAGACATTTAATTTGAAAAGATATGGAGACAAATATCTCCTAGGGTTGTCTGCGTAGAAATGCCTGGAATGTATTAGAAATTCCTGCACCAATAGCTGTTGCCAATTGTGTGGCCTGTTTTTCACAACAAAGTTCAATAATAATGAATATCAGTCTCAATAAAAATTTAGCATACTAACAAAATGTGCAGGCGAGTGCAACCACCTCTTGAGCAGTTTTGCGGCAATCAAGTGCATCTCGGATACGGTTGTCTAGAAATGACCAAGTCCCCCTAAACTCTGGCTCAAGGATATGATCAAAAAAGAGAATTAATAACAAACTCATTTTTTAAATTCCTCCACTAAATGCCTATTACTAAAACTATTCAGGATGCTTCTGCTTAAAACATTGCCTAGTACTAAAAATATTCACAATAGTACTAAAATTATCCAGGATAGTTCCCAACCTGGTGAGTAATCAGTTAGCATGTAAAGCTCTGTTGCTGTATAAACTCCTCCTAAAACAGTACGTTTAGCATACCAATCAACATCGGTTGAGCGGTCACCAGCGGCATGCCAAATTTCATCTACTAAAATGGCTCGTTGCTTAAAACTTGTTGGAAGATTGAGTGGCTTTGCCTGATCAATAAACAGGTCAATTTCTGAGACTGTACAACTAAAATATATGATGATACATGAACAAAAAATAAGAGGACAAATGGAAGCTGTATGTAAAGCAAATCAGAATAATTATAGATCTGAGAGTAAAGAGACTAGCTAAACCCTCAAGTTTTATCAAATATAGCCTACTAAAGAGATAGAGCTTTTTGGCTTTCACATACTGGAGGGAGATTCTAGTCAGTAAACCTGGATACTTAATGCTTGAGGCCATTTAGAAACATAGGGAGCCTGCATTTCTAGACGGATTCGAATGAGTTTTGCAATCCGATCCTTAAGCACCATATTCGAAAGCTCTTCATTGTGTGATTCGATCTCATCCATTAGCCTTTGCAGGCAATCATCCATGAAATACTGCAATAAATGAAAGCATATTATATGTCTCTACATATTCCATTTCCAGTAAGCCTCCAAAAGCATAAATTCCAAGGTGTATTGTGCATAGAGGTGTATTTATCCAACAAACTTAAATCACATATCACAACTCATTTTGAGAAATCTAATCACAAGGTGCTGATATAAATTGATTAATCAGCTTAATCATCAGACTATGAAAGAGTGACTATCATGTGATCCAAAGCCCAGTTGTTATCTGGGGGACAAACACACCATATGGAGTAAATTTGTGTGCAGAAGAGTTTTGTGAATGATAGAATGCAAAACAACAGGTATTAGAGCCCTTAATCAAAAAGAACACGATAATCAGAGAGGACAATGTTAAAACTGGAATGCAAGATTATATAAGCAAGTTCTATACAAATGATCTGAGAGATTAAATGTATCAACAAAAACATGTTTACCATACAACTTACTAAATCTATGTCCATATTACATAGTTATACAAAAGAAGAAGATGAGACAGACTGGCAGTTAGAATAAACATAATCACTTGCACTCCATTGTCTTTGTTTTACTGATTTCTGTAGATACTGTTGAACATGTGTACCAAACAGTACCAGCACTTTCAGATGTATGCAGCATTGGATATGCCAAATTAGGACTTCATAGTTTGGCCATGCATGCTTGGGATGATACAGAAGATTTGAAAAGTTTTGTGAATGATAGAATACAAAACAACAGGAATTGGGAGTAATGAATAAAAAAGAACAGAAGAATCAGACAGCACCATGGTAGGACCGCAATGCAAGATTGTATTAGTAAGTTCTATACAAATGATCCAAGAGATCAGATATATCAGTAGAACATATTAACTGGCAAACATATTCAATTTATGGCTACTTTAATTCCATGGTTATACCAAAAAAAATGATGAGATGTATTGGTAGTTATAGAACACAATCACTCGCATTTCAAAGTCTTCATTCTACTGGTTTCTGTAGATATCACTCAACGTGTACCAAACAGGGCCAACACTTTCAGAGCTGTGCAGTATCAGATATCCCAAACTAGGACTACATAGTTTGACCACATGTGCTTAAAATGATAACGAAGCTAGTGGTCAAAAATGTCATTTGATTTTAAAAACCACCATTAAAACACAAGATAATCGTCTTTAGATTCTCGTGAATTGCATATGCTAAATATACAACAGTTGCAAGTGTAACATACACCCTTGTTTTCTTTTTATTCTGTTTGAAGAGTTTTATAGAAGTAGACGGAGATGCAGAAGTTGTTTTCACAATAGAGATATATTGCAATAATAAAGAACTGAAATAACTCATCAAATACAATATTTTGAAAGTACCCACAACCAGCAATAAACTGAAAGTACAATATATTATCAAAACTAAAGATACCCCAGATGGTGAAATCTCATTACAAGAAATTATCAAACATACACATTTACAACAAATGCAAAAAGAATACGATATTGAGAGTAATCAGCAAACTGGTGCCCAAATATGGATTTCAAACAGTGAATAAACAGTTTCAGATCATACATAAATGAACAGCAGTCACAAGAAACCCTAGACGACTCAATGAATGGCCTCTGAAATTCTTACAAACCCTGACGCCAAGCCTGGAGAAGTTCCACACTTCCCAAGAAGTACGGCCTGCTGGAAGAGGCTAGCGGCCAGCAATGGAAGGGAAGGGAATAAATCTGCAAACACCCTCTCAGTCTGCTCCTTGTCTCCTCAAACATTACCCTTATTCGTAGCTCAATGAGTCAATACTGAAGATACAAACTTAAATCTCTCATAATGAAGCTCAGTTGTAATCCCTGTGTGAAATCACCAAGTAATCCTCCAAATTAAATCTTTCACCAATGTAGAAGATGTTCCTTGCAAGGGTTTCATCCTCGCAGAGCCACAAGTTGAACAAGTTCAACCAGTAAACGTATTCACCAAAATATCAAACCAAGCATAAAGAAAAATGAGCTCCAAATGCCCTTTTAAAAGCCTCCCAAAACCCCACTCCCACTTTAGGGTTTTGCTCCTTTTTAAAAATAAATTAAAATGACGTAATGTCCCCTTTTTGGGATCAACTTCTACTTTACCCTAAATTCACAAATCCAAAATGAAACAAGGGCAAACATAGTTAGGGATATAATCTTCATTTAAGAATAAGATGAGATAAGCCTATTTTCCGAAACCCGCAATGAGATTAGACAACAATGTAGATAAAACTCATGAAATACATCCAATTCTAGGGTTAGGATATGTATATATTGATTTACACAGCCAATATTAACAATTACATGGAAACTCAACCATAACGAGGGTTGAGTTGGAAGACATAATGAGGTGCCCCAAGCATCCTCTACCCTAGGCCCAACAGCAAGACCTTATCCTTTGTGGCCTCATGTGGTCCTTAACTGATGGTCCTTAACCATCATCATGAGGTGGCATACCTAGTGAGGGCTTTACACCGTTCCCCTTCATCATATCAACCTCCCATCTCTTATGATTGATTCACTTCAACAATTGATCCATGTGGAGGTAGTAGGGAAGCTACAATAGGGTGCCTTTGACCCTCAACCCTAGGCCCAAGGTTAGGACCTTATCCTCCTTGGCCTCATGTGGTCCTTAACAAATGGTCCTTAATCATCATCATGAGGTGGCCCTGTGGTCCTTAACCAATGGTCCTTGACCATCTTTACGAGGCGTTGTGCCTAGTGAGGAATCTCTCACCATTCCCCCTATTGTGTCCCTTCCTTCTATCACGATTGCAAATAATGATAAAACATACAAATTATGCATCACGATCCTCAAGCATCATTCTCATTATGAATAAACATAAATTATATTACAAAATATAAAGTACATGGATGCAAAGGGAATAAGTTATAAATACATGAACATTAGAAGAACATAAATAATTTACGAGCATGAAAATTAGTGATGCACATATATACATGTCGTTATATTATTTTAATTCATCCATACCAAATCGCAGCACTTATATCCTCCTGGCTGGGTTAATAATATTAAATTGTACTAATGTTAATTGTATTAACAATATTAATTGTATTAGTAGTATTAATATTGAATTGTATTATTTAGCTTTTATTAGAAATGTTAATTTCATATATTATCTTATTTTCTATTAGTTAACATTCAGATTACCTTTCTAATCTTATGTCTGATGTGAGTTTAAAAATGATTGTTAATGACTGTGTATTAGTTGTATTAATTTATTAGTACCAATTGTTATTAACAATGTCAAATTATATTAATCATATTAAATTTTGTGCCAACTGTATTAATAATGAACAGCAGCATATGATATTGTAACTCACACCTGTAATATTTCTCAGCCAAGGTGACTGCTCCTTTTCCTTTCTTTCCTTCCGTATTCTTTTCTCCTGTCTTTCCCGTGTTCCTCTTATCTTATTTTCCTCTGTGTGTGTGTTGCTGGAGGAAAGGTGGTCAGAGCTCTTTTTAATACCTTTGACTGGCTATGACCCTTAAAGGATATGACTCCCTCTTAGAGTCGTGTCTTTCTGATTTAAAGTTGTTATTCTTAACACAGCCCGCTGCATAGGTAATGCACATATTAAATTATTCTATTATTAATATGTAATGTACATTTTTTTTTTTGATCGGTAATAATATTTTTTTATTTCATTATAAAATATGGTTATTACAACTTCAAAATTCAGGCTTTCATACATCTAGTTAGCCCGATCATAGAGCTTACAAACCTACAATTGCCTCACACTCCAGGCATTAGTAACCAAACCACCAACAAAAACAACAAAAAACCACCCACCATTCCAGCTCCCTCGAATCCCACAGGATGATTTCTAAACTTATTACTGATTAACCTTATCTATACTATTCAGACCCATATTGGGCTTACATAGATAACTAAAAACATAAAAAACCTATTTGAAATTCCAAAAAGGGCCTGACATTACTAACAAAAAACATCCCCAATCCCACATCTGCATCTGCACCACCTCCAAATGGAAACCCGAAGGGTTCTTACTGCTGCTGCCAATTGGCTTGGAATATCCAGCTCTTCCTCATCCCTTTGCGCCAGCCTTTGGGGTGTGCCTTCGGCCATGCTTTAACCAGGTCGTTCACTTCCATCTCGTGCTGCTGAATCAATCTCTTCAGATTCTCCCATGCTCCTGCCCTTTCCAGCACATATGCATCTTTGTCTACTTTCCCTATCCACCGAACAAAGGAGACCAGGCCGAATTCATTTGCATCCTTAGCATCAGCAAATCCTTCTGAATAATCGAACCCAACCCCTGGCACAGCCCATTCCAGAATGGAATCGAGACCTTCCAGCATTGCTTCATCAAAAATTGACGTTGCTGCCCACTTCACCGTGTCAATATCTTCTCCAATTTCTAAACCCCAGGCTATCACCATTGAGATGATGTCTAAATTGACCTTCCAGCGAGACACATTCTCCATAAAATATGGACCAACCACCTTCAAAACAGTGCTGATCATTTCCTCCTCCTTGAAACGGAGAAACCCATGTCTAATTTTGATGCCTGGCCATGCATTTTGGATATTTTTGTCCATTGAGGTGAAGGAGGTGGATAATGAGAAAGATTGTGAAGCTGCTGAGCCTACCACCTCTTCAATAGCTCTATTAATTCTTGTTAACAGCCTCCTCTCATCCTCCATCTTGTCTTGAAATATTCTTCTATTTCGTTCCTTCCATATCTCCCATACAACTATGGAAGGGCTGATTTTCCAAACACAAGAAAGGGTTGACCTCCTTGGTTGTCTTGGCCAGCTCTCAAAAACCTCCTTTAGGGAGCATTGTAACGGTCCCTACCAATTTAGTTTCCTCTGGAGTTCAGACCAGCACTTTTGTGCCACTTCACATGTTAGGAGCAAATGGTCCGCAGATTCTTCCGACTGATTGCACATAACACACTTTGATGGGCCCACAAAGCCAAGCCTTTTCCTTCTTTCTCCTGTTAAAATTCTGCCTTTCGCAGCTAACCAGGCAAAGGCACCTGCTTTTGGAAGACATTCTTTACTCCAGAAGAGGGCCCATGTTTTTGATTGAGTCACCTCCCTACCTTCCAATAGCTGATAGCCCAGTTTGACTGAATACTTTCCATCCTTAGCCCCACATCAAATCACCTTGTCCTCTTTACCTATGAGGAAAATCTTCCTCTGTTCCAACACATTTCTAAGTCTCTATTGTTCCTGGATAGACAATCCTGTAGTTGACAGATCTTTCCAGTGCCATTCTTTTCCTAAGTCTCCCTCTGAGCTATACATGTAATCCTTCACTTTATCTCCCCATAACTGCACTAGCAATTCCTTTGCCTCTGTGAAGTCTTCCATTTCTCTCAGAGCAGGTAGGCCTGCCCAAGAATCCTCCCAGAACTTGGCCTTCGCCCCATTCCCAATCTGCCATGTTAGATGGTTTGTTACTACCTTGCGACATTCCAAGATGAAGTTCCAAATTGTTGACCCTTTGGGAGGGTTACGAATCGTGAAGATTCTGTGATCCTCTGCTGAATCTAAATACTTTGCTCTCAGCACTTTCACCCACATCTGATTTGGGTTAGAGTAGATATTCCAGACTATTTTAGCTCCTAGCATGCAGTTCATTTTTTGCCAATCCCTCAAACCCGCACCTCCTCTTACCTTAGCTTGACAAATTTTTTCCCATGCCAACAGTGGGATTTTTTCTTGTTCATTTGCCCCATTCCAAAAAAATTTCCTCATCTTTTGTTGGATTGAATTGATGACCTTTTTGGGATTTTAAGGCACATCATTGAATAAATTGGGATGGCTGACACAATTGTTTTCAGCATTAAAATTCTGCCAGCTGAGGTTAGCCATCTGCTTTTCCACCCCTCCATTTTATTAATGCAGCTATCAATTAGTTTTTTCCACAGCTCCGACCTGTTTGCTCCTCCAAAAAAGGGGATTCCTAGATATTTGCCCGGTAAGGACCCCACTTTCACTCCTAGAATTCTGCATATTTCCCTTTGCTTACATGGTTTACAGTTGAAGAAAAAAATCTCAGACTTATGCCAGTTAACTTTTTGTCCTAAAGCTGTTTCATAGATATCAAGGATTTCTTTCGTTACCCTTCCTTCCCTAACCGAAGCATCTCCTGCTAGGAAGGTGTCATCTGCAAATTGTAGATGTGTTATGGGGTTTACACCTGCTGCTATTTGGAGCCCCTTCCATGCTCCTAATTCCCATTTTTTGGATATAAGACGCCTGAGCACTTCTGCCATGATAATGAATAAAAACGGTGATAGAGGGTCACCTTGTCTTATACCTTTTGTAGATTCAAAAGGGGCTACCGTTAACTAGGACTGAGAATCTAGGAGAGCTAATGCAACTTCTGACCCAGGCAATCCAATCTTCGCTGAAACCGAACCTCTGAAGGACTTTTATAAGAAAGTCCCAATTTACCTCATCATAAGCTTTCCTAATGTCAACCTTAATCATCATCTTCTTTGCCTTTGTTGTCCGAATGGAGTGAACAGCTTCGTGGGCCAGGATAATACCTTCAAAAATAGACTTGCCTGGTGCGAAGCCACTTTGTTCACATGAAATAACTAGATCCAATACTGGTTTTAGTCTATTTGAAATAACTTTAGTAATGATTTTATAAATGGAATTGCAAAGCGATATCGGGCGAAAGTCATCAAAAGAGTTGATTTCCGCCTTCTTTGGGATTAGAGCAATGAAAGTGTTGTTGAAGTCTTTTAAAATGAAGCCTCCCTTCCGAGATTCCTCTACCACTCCAAGGATGTCTTCAGCCATAATGTCCCAAAACTTTTGAAAGAAAAGAGCTGGGAAGCCATCCGGACCAGGTGATTTTTCTGCACCTAAACTAAAGACAACCTTTTTAACCTCTTCCATTATAACCTGCTCCATTAACCTTCTGTTGTGGTCTTCCATTATACATGGAGGGATGACCTCTAAAATGTGAGGCATGTTTTCATCTTGATTATCCAGCCTGTTAAAAATTTCAGAGAAATGCTCAATTGCTGCCCGGTTAATTTGTTTTGGGTCTGTGATTGTGATTCCATCTTTGTTTTTGATTGAGAAGATCTTGTTGTGAGCTCTTTTAACTTTGACTGAGGTGTGGAAAAATTTTGTGTTCTTGTCACCTTCCTTTAACCAGGTTTCTCTGGATTTTTGTCTCCAGTAAATCTCCTCTCTAGCTAATACCTCTGAGTAATTAGTGCTTAGTATTTTCTCCTTATTAAAAAGATCTTCATCCATCCCATTGCTGATAATTTGCTCATGTAAGAATTTTAGGTCTTTTTCTAAATCAATCTTGTCTTTGAAGATATTTCTAAATGATTCTCTATTCCACTGCTTTAATTGTTCCTTTACAAATTGGAGTTTTTTAAAGAAAGTGAAAGCTTTATTACCTGGATTAACCGACTTGTGTTTCCACCATTGGTCAATGAGGTTTCTGATGCTACCATCTCGAAGCCACATTGCCTCAAACTTGAAGGGACATCTCTCTGGAGCACTGTCATCTTGAATCCTTAGGCATATGGGATAATGGTCTGATCCCGTGATAGGAAGGATCTCCACTTCGCTGGTCCAGTGGCTCTCCGTCCAATCTCCAGCTATAAAAAACCTATCTAACTTTTCAGTGATATTTAGGAAGCCACTCCTTCTGTTGGTCCAAGTGAAATCCCCCGTTTTGAAGGGAACTTTGATTAGTCCTGCGCTTATAACAAATGAGCTAAAATCTCTTTGGCTCTACCTGTTCCAACCCACACCCCCCATTTTGTCTGAAGGCCGAAGTAGGGCGTTGAAGTCGCCTCCCAGGATGAATACATTTTCCTTGTCATTACTCAATATTTCAGATATCTCACTCCAAACTTGATTTTTCAAATTTGTGTTGGTAGGCCCATATATGTTGAAGAGGAAGAAACTTGTCTGAAGTTGCATTGATTTTATCTTCAGCCATTGCCACCAACGAGTGGCCCTAACAACAACCACTTCTACTACTGACTCCTTCCAAAGAGCTACTAGGCCTCCTGAAGCGCCTTGTGCTCCCACCAAACTACACTTCCATGTTTGAAATTTCCTTGTAAACAAACTAACATCCTCTTCTTTGATCTTTGTTTCTTGTAAGAGAAAGATGTCAGGCCTCATTTGATCAATGCAACGTTTGATCACGCAAATCTTGTCATCCACGAAAGGGTCCTCATTGCCCTCGAGAAAAGGCATAGCCTCTTCCCGATCTCAATTTGCTTTGGCCTGCTACGTTGCCCGCCAATTCCAGTTTGAACTTATTTGACTTTGGGCCTCTTTTCTTTTTCTCCCCAACTTTGCCTTTAGTTTGGAGGGATAGAGAAGTTTCCAAAGATCACCTCCCTTGCACTCCTTCTGTTGCTGCCAATCCCAATTCATCCTCTTCGTCCTGGAATCCTGAAGATTCATAGTCATAATCTGATCCAGAAAAGTTCCCTCCACTGTCCTCTACCCTTTCAAAGGAGCTGTTTAAATTTCTGATTGGAGAGATTTGGATGTCCTTATATATTAGGTCCTCCCCTGGAGAGACTGTGTTTTTTCTTGTCTTCTCTGAGTTGCACGGAGAGTGCATTTGCTCCAAGTTTGTCTCAGTCTCCTGATTGGATCGGACAGTGCTGTCCTCCACAAAATTCACTGCATTGGGAGAGGTAGTAGTCATTTTGTTCCCCTCCTATGTTGCCTTATCGTTTACCTTACACATTTGTGTGGCTGAAGTCTCTTCCTCTTGTGGCGGGGCCCTGTTTTCCAGGGGATCTGATTTGCTTCCCTCCTCTGCTAAAGCCACCTTCCTCCTGTCACCTTCCCAAATTCCATTCCCTAACAAACTCCCTGCTTTCCCAGTATTAATGAGGGAGCGGCCTTCGATGCCTATCTCTGATTCCTTTTTCTTATTGATATGAACGAGAGATTGAGCCTCTGCCATGAAAGTCTCATCAATGATAGTCTTCTGGTAGTCGACAATGATCAGCTTGGTTCCCTCGACTAACTCTCCGCTATATTTTGTACGAGAGTTAATCTTCCAATCTTTTTCATTCCACTTATTTTCTCCATAATAACCTTCAGTCAATCTAATAATCTCCTTCTCCAGATGTTGTTGCATTCTTTCTTTGCCTTTTGTTTCTTTATGGCAAAAGGCCGGTGGATGGATTTTATTGGTGCAATTAGCACATGATTCCATGTCTTCCTCTAGCATAATTTTTTGTTTCCAAATCCCCCATTCATGTTTTAATTTCTAATGTGTCTGGCAGGTTGTGCACTGTCTGCCAGTTTATACATAGCCTTGAAATCATACTGTAGTCAGATGGGTCTACAAGCTCTTCCGACAATACAAACTCCCCCAAGTGGTTACCTATTTGTTTCAGGGTTTCTATATCCTTATACTCCTGGGGTAGACCTGGTAATTTAATCCAAATCAGGTTTATTCTATTGTAGCTTCGCACGGATTAAAATTTGGAGTCCAAGTTGATATGTTTAATCCTTTTCCTTCAATAAAAAAAAGGGCCATTTTCTAGAATCCAATCTCTGTACTGAGCTGTTGGGCAGACTACTAAATAATAACCATTACCCAAATTTTTTAGGTCCATGCCTTCCCCCCAGTTTTTGTCACAGTAGTTCCTAAATTTGGTGAAGGCCGGCCATATGCCTCCCCATTTAACGAAAAGGCCTTTGTTTGTCAGAAAGCTGAGAGAGTCTTTCCATGCATCATTTGAAAGCTCAACTGTCATAACTCTACTTAAATTGGCATTAGGGTTTACCTCTAGGACCTTCGCTGCTTCTGAAGATATCTTTGGCCGCCAGAACTTCTCCTGCACCATCCTGAAATCCACTTTAGGGCCAGTTCCGAAATCGCGATATCCCCGAAAGAAACCTATCGTTTGCTTCCAAGGTGATTTGGGGCCCTCTACTCTCCTTCTAATCCATGGCTTAGCATTCCTCGGAGCTTTCCATGACCAAGAACCTTGTCGCTGTGTTGGTCGACCACTCGCCTTCCATCCGTGGCTGTGGTTTCTCCCGAAGGGCCATCTCCTCCTTGCGTCATCTATGTAGCTAAAACCCTCGTGTCTCTTGAAACCAGTGGGTCTGCTCCGCTCCGCCATTATTCATAATATGTAATGTACATATTAATAATACCATATTATTAATAATAATAAATTGTATATAATACAGCATTTATATTGATTGTAAGTAATACAATAATCAGTAACCATTAAAGATCTTTATCTTTTAACAGTAATAATGTACAGAAATAATTAAAGGAATCAATAGAATGGATATATGTATATGTATTAAATACGAACATAATACAAGGGATATTACAAATGACTTATAATTTACTTTTTGCATCCCCCTTCTCAAATCACTTTAATTTAATATTTGCACTTATTTTCACTTTAGGCACCTATCTGAAAAGTGCACTTTATTTAAATTAAATAACACTAAAGTTAAATCTTTAATTTAACTTTAATAATTTAATGTTATTTAAATTAAATGTATTGGACCACATCAAATGCCAAGATATCAACATTAGCTGCATCCATTGATAAATCTAAAAATAGAAATACTGACAACTGGCTTAGTCAGTGCCCGTGCTGACTTACTAAAAATAGTAAGTATGGGAAAACTATCCAAAACCAATCCAAAAAAGGGTGCTATGCCAATCTCAACTACCTGAGCTCAATAAGACGCTTGTCACCACCAAAAGCTGGATCAAATTGTCATCACCAGTCCCCTAATCCTAACTCATTTGCCTAAAAGAACCCACTAAATAGGCTAACGGTCACCATGCTGAAGTGCTTAGGAAGGGAACATTACAGCAAGTCGCATGTTTTAAATTCTTAATAAGTTTATTTTCACATAGTATCCATTCAAAACAGTTTTTTGATCTACCCAAGGGGCCACCCTTTATCATTAGGATCCCCTATTTCAGCTCTCAATGGGAAAAGAACAATCTGCTCCATATCTAGGTATTCCCTAGCTTGCTCACTTATGTTATCCTCATTTTGAATGTAGAACATAAATTAATAGAGGTGAATTTATCTTATTGAGAGCAGTGAATTCCACTTTTTCCAAACTTCCAGGAGAAAAAAATCTTTATTGTACAGGTCTTAACAAATCATTGACATTTCTGTTTATCATGCCCATATATATTGTGAATATGATGAATATTTACCCCACAAAATCACAAATAAACATATGTAGCCTATGGTAATCCATTCAACGAAAGCTTCTTTCTTCGCATATAAAAGGAGTTAAATAGGCATGAAATCAAACTAAGGTGGAAAATCCTATACAACTTAATGCCAACCTATGCCCTCAAAGTGTAAAGCTTCTTGACATTACACTATAACATGCAAATTTGTAACATTGCTCACGTAAAGTCTCACATCATGATCTGAACATGCTTTCTTAATCTTAGCGACAACATTGTCTCAATTGTAAGTAATACCACAACCTTGAAGGAAGTGTGGGATGATCTCAGACTTATGAGACAATGGATTAAAAGTTTAAACGCATAGACTTGAAATTTTTCTATTATCAAAACTGAGAGAATGGAGGTAGTATATATAACATGTATTTTCATGCATCATTGAATAATTATCTAATAAAGATGCTGTTTTTTACTTATTACTCTACTTGAAGCATGCTCCTTCACATGATTGAATAGTGCTTATATTGAGGTCTAAGGAGAAATCCACTTTTGAAAAAAGAATGCACTAACCTGTTCAAGGGAGAGGTTTGAAGTATGATGCTGGGTTAATCTCAGATGGCATGTTCTCATCTGTGTTTCATTTCATTAGGCAGTAACAGCAATGGTAAATTAAAAGGAACAGACAAAACAGCCAAAAAAGATCTCCAGAAAGAAATAGAAAGAAGGTTCTACTTCCATGAAATGGGGCAAATTAGAAAAGACTCTCTGACATTCATTCCGGACAAAAGAAAGAAGTATAATGAGGCCAACCTCTAATCAGCGCAACTCACAACAACAAACATGGCAACAGTTGTTTCCTCTAGAAATGATTGTCCGGGTTCTGATGTGATCCAGCACATGATACTTGACTAAATATGTCTTGTGTGGTATAAGTCTGTTAAAAGGAGAGTAGTTTTTGGAGATCAAATCAGCCATGAAGCTACAAGTTCAGGACTATCTAAGAGTCAATGCCAGATGGTACATGAAAGGAAAAATTGTATTGGCTACATGCAATGCCTAAAACGCAACCGAAAGCCCCTGATGAATCCATGGCATCAGGCATGCAGATTTGGGAATATCGGACAACAATAGTTGGGAACTTTCCACTCACATAATTGTGGACAGACACTTTGTTCAAAACTGTTGGTTGACTAATTTATATTTAGGTATAGGGACTTTGAGCAGTAGCATATACCCAGGATCAGTTTGTCAGGGTAGCATAAAAGAAAAAATTTACATATGAATCAGAGAATGGGAGGAAGCTGAATATTCAGCATCTCAATATATTTTTGCACCCAATGAGAAAACAAATAAATAGGATGATAAAACTATGAGATGCATTCTGACAGGAAATTCAAGAATCCAGCGTGTCGGAAGCTTGTAAGAATTAGGGATGTGATTTTTGATGAAGTGCAGTGTCATCAATGGAAGTGGACAGATGTACATGGAATCAATCATGCAAAGTACAACTGTGAAGAAAGTAGTCTACACCCTAGAAATGAATGCATGGTGTGTCCATTGCAGAAGGTTCTATCAAGGTTCAAGCAGTCCTCTGAAGCATAATATCAATTGCCTAGATTCATGCAAAAAGATGCTGATAACAACACATATCAAAAAACAAACAAATGCTTCATTATTCTGGCATTTTATCTAAATGATTGCACTGTAATATCCAAAAGCATGGTGATATTTGGTATTTTAACACCACATTAGTAGGTGAGTTTGATATGACCAACCATGGTGAAACTAACTATCATCTAGGAATTCAAGAAAAGCAATCCATAGAACATTTGTGAAAGAAAATTTTGACTATGTCCTCTAAAAGCTTGTTATGCATGCAAGTGAGCCTGGGCAAGCTCCAAAGGAGATTGTACTGATCACTTTATGCACTCATACTAGTTGCGAATCAATGAATGACAAGCTTCCTACATGCTTCAAACTAGCTAAGATAATCATATATTGCTTACTCAATTCTAGAATGCTAAAAACTGACAACAGCAAGCCTATGAGCGAGTCTATTTCAAGATTCAACTGTCTAGCTATCAAAACCATTGACAGATTAAATCCATCTTCTAAGATTCTTTTGAGTTTCTTCATATATGCTTTATCACCAGATATTGCATTCTTTCTCAAAATAGGTCGTGCTAGTGAATTAAAGGATGATGTAATGTCCCTAAGTGGACAATTCTAGAAAAAAGATGAATGTGCAAGTTGAGATGATGGTTGAATGTCAAATGTGAATATAAACCCTAGCTGGTCAGCAATTAAGCACTATAAGAAACACCAACATACTCAAACATTCACTTTTACATGATAAACTAAACCCACATAATCCTGATATAAGCACTCAATGCATCTAATAGCAGATCCAGCTCGAAAGGGAAAGATGATGCATCTAATGTGCTTCCTTGTAAGGTCAAATTGAGAACCAACATCCCAGAAAATAAATATTTCAAAGTTAACTTCTTGATGGAAGGGATGGCTACATGAATGTCACATGGCTACTGTAAATGTATTGTAATTTCTAATTTAATAACAAGTTATATGCAGGGTGATATATTTTCAATTTTGATATTATGACTATGATACTAATATGACTATCTTTCTTTTGCTGCAGATAAGGAGGATGAACATGTATCGACTTCAATGTCATCTCCTTTGATTTGCATGGTGTATAAGTAGTAGGAAGGCCACGATCAAGTGGCACCTTGATCGGACATATCCTTTAGACATGTCCGACCAAGATGTCACTTGGTCGTGACCCTTACTAACATAAACCGATTCATAACCATTCGGTGCTACAAACATACATGCTAGTGAATCAGTATCATTGCTTTGTCATAACCGATAGTTAATCGGTATTATTGCTTATAGAACATAACCGATAGTTAATCGGTATCATTGCTTATAGAACATAACCGATAGTTTAATCGGTATCATTGTTAATTGTTACAGATATAAATCATGCTCGATAATGAATTGGTATCAACGCATATATGTAAAGTAAACAATAACAACAGTAGTTAGCATTATATGCTATCGGGTTAATACCCCAATAACATATTAATGTCGATTCATATATGAATCAACATTAATATGCTATCGGGTTAATAGCCCGATAGCATTTAGATTGACGCTTAACATAGTTAAGTAGATCATCAATCTAATTCATTATTATCCAATATCAATATCATAATTATGATCAATGTTATAATCTGATAAACATAAAGCATGAATGAGTAAACTAATAACAGAGTAAAGGTTTAGGAGAGTCTTATCTTGCAGAAGCTACTAATGCATTAATAGCTACAACATAATCATAGATAGGTGGATTGGCATTAGACATCACCTCTCATCAATATTATAGATACAATTTACAAGGAAGAGCCTCACATTCATAGAGTACTTGAGTGTTTTAGGAAACACCAAGACATGGAGTTCCAAATTCAAATTTGATGAGATTTATTAAGGATGGACCTCCCAATGTACTGTAGGTAGTTAATGATATAGCATATGCATGCACAGCAATAGTTAAATTAGTCAAATCCATCTATAGGCACACCTACTAGACCAATTGTTGTGTACATGCCATGAACAATGCACTCAAAGAGACTAGAAAAATTTGAGCAGGTCAAAAAGATTGTGGCACGTGCAAGGGTGGTATAGATCTTCTATTGCAGCTTGTAAGGTTGAAAATTGCCTACATCTGCAATCTTCACCTTACACTTCTAAACTCGTTTTAATGTCCATCCCCATCTTTTCATAGAACTCATTTGTCCTTATTTCTAGCCTATACTTGTCATTAGTATGATTTGCAAGCATCCCCAACCTATCCCAGACATCAAAAACATACCCCAAAAATTTCAGCTTCTAAATCCCAAAAGACACTTTTGCATCTAGACACTTATGCATCCGGATGCTAGAATCCAACTCAAATTTTTAAATTTCTAATCGAAGAATTCAGCAATGAATAAAGCCCTAACCCTAATCATACCCTACTAAGTTTTCTAATAGATATCAATCCTGGGGCATGAAATAAAAAGGTTTCCATTCTTATTTTGAAGCTGTAATGTTCCCTTCTCATTGATGACCTTCCAGTGGTCCATTAGCCTATCCCTGAGACCCGTAGGCTAGGTGGAATGAAGAATGAAGGGTCCAGCATTGATGAAACGAGAACTTACTATTTTTAGTAAGTCAAGGGATGGCTATTTTGGTGACACTGTCCTACTGAGCTCTCCATGCTCTATCTCTGGGCGCGAAGATCATGCTTTTCGGAGCATTAGTTCTTGACTTACTAATTTTAGTAAGTGGCAGTATGGCATAATTTTATTTTTGGCAGTGGATAGGGTCTTGATTCTGCAGCAGTTTAGTGGTCATCCTGGCTCAGTTTCATCCTGGTTTTGACAGTTATCAGTACGGGAGTCATATGTGACAAATTAAATAATATTTCCTTATCATAAGGTTTAATATTTAATTAATCTGATTAATTGCTACTGATTTATTGAATTTGGGATTAATGCTTATTTTTATCCTAAGTATTTGGCGAAATTCAAGTGTAATAAGGGATGTCGAATTTATTTGGAGGGATATTATTTTATATTACATCTCTATTATTTGCCAAGTAATTAACGTGGGTCCATGCCTTCTTGGCGTGAGGTTTGACTTAGGAGAATGGCGCCACACATGGGTCCACGTGAGGTGAAATGAAATGCTAATGAAGGAAGTGGAGTTTGGGGGAAATTTGCATTTGAATTTGGTTGATGAGAAGTTATAAATAAAAGCCTTGGGCTCTCATTTGGGGTATCTTGAAAAATTGTAATGTTATGCTGCCGGTTTGGCGACAGAACTTGAGGCTTCGGAGTGTGTCTCCCTAGTGCTACCCGGTTTCGTACTTGAAATACAGTACCTAGTTGTGCATTGTATTCTCTACATTCTCAGAGTTTGCTTAGACATGTTTGGGGTTGAAATGATGCTGGAAACTTGCTATTTTGACTGTGGTTGAAGCACATTTTCAATCGCACCTCTCTGCTGGAGCGACTGACGGTTATGGGTATCAACTCTATCCTCCTTCCCAGCAATGGCGATACATTTTGTGAGCTTATAGCAATTTTAATTAAGCTTTGAATTTCCTAGATCAAATCAAAATTCCTAGGTATGGCGTGGGTTTCTAATATTGCATTGGGATGCACGCAAATTAAATAAGGGATTGTTTGGGTTGTGGCTTTAATTGGTTGTCATTGCACATGTTATATTGTGGGTTTGGGACTGATTTGAGTTGATTCGGGTGAAAAATGAGGGAGTTATGAGCATTTTGGTGTTTCCATAGGCTATTGATTTGTACTTTCAACCTGCAGATTGGTTGTAATAGAAATTTATATTCTTGTTGTAGAAATCTGCATTACTCTTCTCATCTTATCTCTATTTTGTAAGGTTGTTTCAGTAGTACTGATCAACCATTCTTGTTGTTCTTATTTGTAATCCCCACTGCATAAGTGGAAGAGGTTGGCTTGCCGCCTTCTTGCTTTGTAATTCAATTTATGTACTCAGTCCTCCCACTGAATAAGTGGTCGAGTGATAAGTTTAATACAATGGTCCTCCCGCTGAAATATGCGGTAGAGTGATTGAGTTTCAGTTTCTTGTTATTTTCCCTTGGCTGGTTTACCGCCAAGAGTTTGGTTTCTATCCTGCTGGATAAGTAGAAGGGGCTAGCTTGTCGTCCAGACATTGTACTTTTCAGTTTGTTTTATGGTGCTAACGATCCCCGAAACACTGTATGCTCTCACCCTCCCAGATTGGGCTCTCGGTGAACAAAAGGTGGAAGGGTTCCCTTTCAGCAGTTTGGATTATTTCTCTAACCTTAACGGGTTGTTGTGTTTGCTTGTAACTCTTACTGTTAAAAACAAAAAAAAAATTACTGGGATATTACAGAAGCTCTATCTCACTCTCACTTCCACACTATTTAACTAAATTTTCTCCAAGAGCTCTCTACTCCATTGTTGCAAGCTCTTGAAGCTTATTGCTGAAAATCAGCTATCAAAGTGCCTCTTTGTTCCTCTCCTTCCATCCACCATTGAAATCCTCTTTCCATTCCACCACTGACATCACCCAATCCTCTTCATCAGCTTCCTTCTCACTACTTGCTCACTATTCCCTTTCTTTTGTACCAAACTCCTCCATTCTTAATCCCCCAGATCCCTAATCTCTAAATCTTTCATTCCTTACCCTCTCCTCATGCAGATCGACCCCTAAAATCCCTGATTCCCTTGCTCAAATCATTCCAATGACCTTCATCACAACCATCATCCTCTCCATTTCACAAGCACAAAACAACTACAGCTTTAGATTTCTCCCTAGCCTTGAGTTATTTGACTTGTTTGCACTCAACACTTTCACTTCACTTAGGAATGCACTCAAAATCTTTCCAAAAAGTGGCTGAAACAATTATAGGAGGCTAATGTTGATGTGTTTTTAAGGCACATGCGAACACAGAATAAAATACCTTAAGTATCTTATCCTCTCTTGAACAAAAACTCTCAGATGCTGAAGATTAGCTTAAGGATCGTTCGAGACGACTCCAAGGTTCATGAATATAGGGTCACTACGTGTGGATAAGCTTTGTTGGTTGATATGATTATGCTGGAATCACAAGGGGACTTACATTCGAATGCCTGAATTCTTGATTTGCTGGAACTTGATCATCTGATATTTCAATTGGGCGATGCTCTTTGTCCTAGACTAACTTGAATTGAAAAAATGGCAAAAGACAAAGGGTTGAGAGAATCGATTCTAATCCTAAGAATGTAGGAAGATGAGTGAATGATTAGATGGAATCCTACTAAGCGAGTTCTCACCATCAAAATGAACAATTTGACACGAGCTCAGTGCAATCTTCTAAGGACGTTTCTAAGATGTTCAAATCATCACCATCAAACACTGATCACCATTCAAGTTAATGCATAAACAATGGACGCATAACAATTTGAAGTTAAGCTCATTCAATGTCAGTTGACCACGCAAGGCACACTTACAATCAGTAAGAGACTAATGGTATGGACTAGGCAGATTCCACACGATTGCATTCAACAATTTTCTCCATCCAATCTAATTATCTACCATCTAATATGAAGATCCAACAAAAAATCATGCATATTGCAAAAAACAACACATTTCACCATAACTTCAATGAAAATAGATTTCATTTACAACATAGGCAACAATTTTTTGCCTTCTCCTCCTACTCTACTCTAACTTCTATTCTATTTTCTATTTTATTCTACTTACTATTAGCTATTAACTATTCTGACAAATATTAACCAACTATTAACCTTTACAAAATGAAGAGCCAGAGCTTTATATAAAGAGCTCTTTACATTTCAATGGCTCAAATTGATTTACAATCAATGGCTAGGATAACAAGATGAAAACCCTAATTAGGGTTTGTTACAACAAACTCCTTTAGCCAATGAGAAAATTACATTCAATAGGAAAGAAGGGTAGGTACATCGGAGTTTGTGCCTTCGTGCATAAGCGTGATTCATTGAATCTGGACACGTCGATGTGGACCCTTCTGATTGGAGGAATAGTGACTGGGATGCCACCATGTCCTACACTTGCTTAGTTAAGGAACGTCGTATCTCTTTTGATACTCAATGTGGTGATGATGAGAAGCTAACTTTGATTAACTCTTCTGAAACTATCTGCTTCTTCAACATTCTCTTGCACTGACCTTGGTTGATCCTCCTTCGCCCTTGTACTTGATGAATGGTGTACCCTTCCTTGACTCTCTTATGCTTGATGAAGACTTCTTCACGGTCAAGTCATTCCTTCTTCTCTGGAAGCTTATCTCTCTTTGAAGTGCTTGTAAGATCCTTCTTCTGATATCTTGTGATCTCCTTGAGGATAGTTCTAACACTTGAAGTCCCTTGATCTTAGTAGCACTTTGAGTCTTCTTTTATGCGCTTAAGGTGTCCTTGAGGATGATGAAGCTTCCTAATGACGTCCTATTTGTTCATGTCCATTCTTCCTTTATCTTGGCCTTCTCGATCTGCAAAACAATCAAAAGATGATTAAGTATACATGATATTTCTCACTTCAAACCATCGATAAGAAAATACTTAAATCAATTTTAGCTTGAAATTGGAAGGAAAGAGCATGCTTATTGTCCTTGTTCAATCTATTTATTTCCTTCCCCTTGTCACTATAGTCTTAGGTTGGATCCCTCTCATGTGAAGGCATCATCACTTTTGACCCCCAAAAGGCTTAAGAGATTTCGTTTGGGTACCTTTGGAAGGTACATGACCCTCTAAGAAAATTCGCTCTTCGCTCTAGACCCTTCGAGAGGTACATGAGTGAATTAGCTTCTTTACTAGCTAAATTCACTTATTGCCTTCTTTTCATCATTTTAGCCTTAGATTCCAATTCTTTCATAAGAAGATTGTTGTCCTCATTTTTGTTTTCAAAAAGGAAGGACCATTACATAAACTTTTTGTGAAAAAATAAAAATTTTACTCTATGGCATGCTTCCCGATGCAAAGTTTCGACTAATCCTTGGGCTGGCTTAATCCTCAGTCCATCCTCGAACCACGTTTCGAATTTCGTCGCATTCTGGATTCGTTTGCTATGTCTTTCCTTCAATTTCGGGTTTTTTCTCCCTGACTGCAAATGAGAAATTTCTCTTGAATTGCAAGTTTTAATGAATTCCATTATTTTGGTCTTTGTAGGGAAATTTTTGGCTAATTACAAGTGCACTTTATTAAAAAATAAAAACTTGTAATTTGCTTTTTATTTCCCCCTTGATGCTTTTTGGCTTTTTCAGTTAAAATAGGGATTTTTTGGTTAATTCTTTTCTAAAACCCCTACTTTAATGGTTTTTGCTTGTAAAAGGGATTTTAAACCCCTATTACATATGTGCAAGTGAATTAAAACTTGTTGTAGGGATTTTATTTTCCCTTTACAAGTAATTTTAAACTTGCAAATCTCTCCAAAACCCGATTTTCTCTAAAGTGCATTTTTGAAGGATTTTAAACATGTAATTGCATTTTAAAAACCCGATTTTCTCTAAAGTGCATTTTTGAAGGATTTTAAACATGTAATTGCATTTTAAAAACCCGATTTTCTCTAAAGTGCATTTTTGAAGGATTTTAAACATGTAATTGCATTTTAAAAACCCGATTTTCCTTGTTGGGGAAAAATGACATTTTAAACTTGTCATGTTGCCCAAAAAACCCGATTTTGCCTAGGAATGAGATAAAGTGCATTTTAAACTTATTATTTCCTCCAAAAAAACCTGATTTTCAACAATACATGCAAATTCAAACTTGTTATTCCTTCCAAAAAATCCGCCCAGCAAGAAAAACGGATTTGTTGAAGATTTCAAAGCAATTTTTGTGGAGATTTGTTGGAGATGCAAGGCGTTTAGGATTCCTTCCTATTCTCATGCAATTGTAGACATCTTTCATGCCATTTGGGGGTTTTTGTTTGCTGTTTTTCTTCTTCAAAACCTACCACGTGATTCCTTGAATCCACATTTTGAGGGATTTTTACTCCACGAAGCAGCAATCTCCCAAGTCGTTTTTGCATCTCTTGCCTATGCATTGGAGTTAGAGGGAGATTTAGCCACTTTTTGTGCCATTTTATTTGCATTGGTCACCACGTTTTTATGCAAATAGTGTTTTTGTAAAAACGTGGCTAGGGTTTGGCATTGCAGATTGTCTTTATTTAAGGGATTGTCTTCTTCATTCAAAGATTGTTTCATCATTTTGAAGAGGCATTTCAGATTAAAGCAAGGTATGTTTTCTTTTCCTTTCTTGTTTCATTTTCTTGTTTTCTTATTTTCTTATTTTTCTTTCTAGTTGTAAATTTGTAAATATGTTGTTGTTGCCCCTAAAATCGGTTTTGTGAAAGAGATTTTCCCCCTTCATAAGCAATTTTTGAATTGCATTGATCTTCCCCATTTTCTCTCTTTACTTGTGTTCGGGATTTTAAATCCCGATTACAAGTTGGCTGAAAATCATTGTTCTTCCCTTACGGTTAAAGACTTTAACCATTTTTGGTTAAAATTCCAAGTTGCAAAAAATGAGAAATACCCATCCTTTCAAATCGGGTTTTAAGAACCGGATTACATGTTTGAAGCTCTTCCCATTCTCATGAAAATGATATTCCCGGATCTGCCCATTTTTATCTACTCATGTCACCTATATCCGTACTTTCCATTTTCGTCATTTTCCACAAGTCTATTCTCATTTTCCATCCATTTCTCCATTTGCAAATTTACAAGTGTACTTGCATTCGGGTTTTAAAAATCCGATTGCATGTATGCTCTTTCCAACTTGTATACTCGCAAAAATTTCCCCAAGATCCGAAATTGGTCCAAGTCAAGATTCCCCCATTTCCATTTATTTCCCATCTTTCTCTCACAAAGTCGTGAAGTGCAAGAGTCGAAGTTCTTCCCATTTGATGAAGGAAAAATGTTAGTTGCAGCTAAATATGATGTTGCCTTAACACTTTTAAGTCTTCATCACAGTATTTCAGGTTGTCCATCAATGTCAGATTTGCCGTCATCTCCAATTCCGAAAAAGATGACGTATAAATATGACAAGTACCAAAACGAAGTTGCACCTTCCCAAGTTTCCTCTACTTTGGATCGTATAAGAGATACAGAGATAGGGCATGTGGACATGTAAGAATTTGTCAAGAGGGTTGAGGATCCACAAGATAGCAATATGTAGTGGTTGTTGGACAGCCATATCCATCACGCATCTTCTTTCCCAGTGGCTGCCCTAGAACCTGAATTTGTTCTCGCTTGCGCCCATCACTTTGACAAGGAGACAAGAATCATTAAAAATGATGATGGCGAAGCAATAATCCACCTTGATACAGATACAATTGAGAAAGTCTTCAGAATTCCTCCTGCACCTGTTTACATGGAAATCTCCAAAGAGAGTGCAGCTGAGTATTATGTGAAAAGGGAGAAAGACTGCAAACATCATATCAACAGGTGGATCCATGAGCCACGAGCCGCCTTCTCAAGGTGGGCTAAGTTGTACCGCTGTGACTTCAAATGGGAAATAGGAGACATCATAACCCTCCTCAACAGGATAATGGACCTTGAACATTCTAATGTTTTTGAGTCCTGGATGTACTAGTTCATCATGTTCATAAGGCAGTCCCATCATATATCATGGGGAGAAGTCATCAGCGATGCCTTGTGTGAACAACTTTCAGCAGTCTCTTCCACCATGACTTTCTACATGAACTCATATTTGGTGTACTTGGCAGCATCGCTTAGGCATTTTCCAGGTCTTTCTACCAAGGGTGATCGCTCGCTTATACCAGTATGGGAATATTATGATCAGTTGCCTTTAAGACCCAGCAGATTGCATTTCAGAAGAGTCCAAGATGCATTCTTCGATTACTTCATGTGTCAGTTTGACAAGACTCTGAAGAACAAAAGGGTATCAGATGAGGCATGGGAAAGGGTGAGTGAGTATGGATGCTTGTTTCTACAGTTCCCGACCTTCACCTATATGAGAATCGGATGCTATAGTGGGCAGCCATATATGCTCCCTAGATACCCAACTGATAAGATCATTCTTATGGAGTTGGGAAGACAGATTATGGCACGCTCATCAGTCCGTCAGACATAAGGTTGGAATGGGGATCTCTACAACAAACCCATTAAAAATTGGCCGGTATTCTCTTGTCACATCCGTTAAAGCCAAGGCCATGGAGATTGAAATGCAAGAAATTAAGCTCAAAAGGTTTAAGTCCAGAGCTGATTTTGATTACCGGGGTATGAAGGAGAAGATCAAAAAATCCTTCGTGCACATGCATCGCATTTAGGATATCTGGGTAGATCTCCATACAGAGGTCGAGGTTCTGAAGATGGATTACTGCAGGCTCACTATTGAGCAAGTTGTTGATTTGAACTTGGTGGATATTCCACAAGGGATGATTGACGATAGGCACATACTTGATCCTGAATATATTTCATGAAGGGTTGAGGAAGCTCCACTTCCTTTAATCTAATGGTCACACAAGGAGTGCATATCCATTCTTGAGAGATTTCAACCTATCTTGGCTAACACCAACGCTTGGCTGAAAAGTAATGCTGTTAGACTCATAAAAATCAAGATTGGAAAAGAAGATGATTCTACGGGGCCTTTTGGGCGTAAGTCTGAGATTCAGGTTGACAACAAGGAAGGCGCATCATCTTCGGGCACAAGGATCAAATTGCGAGTTAGTCGGGCAGTAGTGCTTCCTCCTGAGGAGGGGACAGTTCATGGGAAGGAAAAATCACGGTTTCATGTTCAGGTGGTCGATCTAGACAATCCAGAAGAAGGGCAGCAATCCGATGATGCTCCTAAGTCTCCAGCATCGGAATCGCCTCATGAGATCATTCCCCCAGTTTCCATTGAGACGCCCCTTTCTCCTCCTGACTTGATTGTGGATGAATCTCCTCAGAATGCCATTCCTATTTCGGCATACGAGCCACCTCCTGATCATCAACAAGAGAGTGTGCTAGAAGTTCCTGAAGATACTCCTGCTTGTATCCAGCTATCAGAAATTGATACCTCCACTATTGGTTTTGAAAAATTTATGAGGCAATCTTCATGCCCATTGGTTACTGAGCAAACCGTGGTCGCCATCCAAACGAATATTCCTCCCAGGATGACCACGGTTATTCAAACAGAAACTCCTTCTCCTTTGCCTACAGTTGCTACTGAAGGAGAGTTGATGGCTTTACCTCCATGGCTTAGTTCTTTTACTCCAAAAAGGAAGAAGCAAGAAATCTCACCTGATGCCTTTGATTATCAGCAACTTAAACAGTCTAGATCCAAGGTTGCTAAAAAGGCCAAGACTATCTCCAGAGTAACTGTTGACAGCAACAAGATGAAGGTAGCTGAAATTGTTGAACCCATTGCAGATAAGCCACTTGAAGAAATGTCGGCTGCTAATTACAAAGTTACAAGGGTAGAAATGGGTAAGCAAACGCACGAGGTGATTAAACATGATGCTCAGTTTTTTGTAGCTTCATTGGTATAGCAGTGTGATGAACTTCTAGCAAAGAAAGACAAGCTAGAAGAGGAAAACCGACAACTTATAGCAGTTGTTCATAAAATTACAAAACCTGTTGCTGAAGGGAGTAACCCCACAAGTTCTTCCGATTCCCAAGAATCAATTCGTGGAGTTGAAAGGGCTGCTCAGAAGGTACAATCATTGGATTCCTGGGTTGATCAGCTTCATGATCTATGTGCACAAGTGATGAAAGACATTTTTCAGATGATGTCTCGGTTGGAAACCGTTGAAGAGAAACTGGATCAGACTTCCGATACTTTCAAAAAGAATCTAGAAAGTGTTGAAGATAGTTTGACAATCTGGCGTACCATGCCCCAACAACAGTTGAGTGTTCTACAGGAGCATGCCATCATCTCTTCCAAGGTCATGTACTTAGAATTTGAAGAAGTTCTGGAAAATAAAGCCCTTGTTCTTAAATCCCTCATTGAGGAGATTGGTGATGCAATGAGATTACGGGGTGAAGTTTTCCAAGATATTGTCTCTCATTGTGAAAAGGCCTCTTGCAACATAATAAGTCGGGATGGAGAGCTAATACCAGAAGAATAAGTTCTTGCAGATTTGCAGATAAGGATTCATAATGAATGGAGGAGCGATCAATTCTCAGCTGCTTCAATTCGAATGTTGATGAAACACCAAATCTTTTTGCATGAAACTCAGTCCATCCTGGAGAAAAACAGCTCTGCACTCCTCCGATGTCATGATACCATTGTGAAGAACATGGTTGTTGCCAAGAACACCCATGAACCGGATCCCGATGAACTACAAACGATCATCCAGAAGTTTGAAGGATTCATGTCTTCACATGCTACATCTTAAGAGTTTTTCAACACTTAGTTGTATTTTTCCACATTTGTAATCTTTCATTGTAATTTTATTTTTACAAGTTACATGTAAAAGCCTTTTTGTAAAATGCAAGTTAAGTCATTACTTGCACTTTTGTAATTACATGTAAGGCAACTACAAGTTGTGTTCAGTTAGTACTGAAGTTGGAATAAGTCTTAGTTAGTTATTGAAGTCTTAGTTAGTTATTGAATAAGTCTTGGTGGTTGAGAGAATCTCTCAAGTTAGTTAGGATCCTCCCACCTATTTCTCAAGGCTCCTCTTCTTTAAATACTTGAGGGGTCTATTGTAATCTTTATCTTTTTGAAAGCAAGCAAAAACTCTGCCAAATTTACAGCAAAAAAGTCTTTGAGCTTTCATGTGTAAATTCAAGAATTGAAAGGAATAGAAGGAAATTGCTCAAGCTTTGAGTCTTTGTGCTACATACTTGAGTTTGTGTTCTATATTATCTTTGTTGCAAGTGTTTCTTAAAGAGCTTAATCACATTTGATTTGCAGTCTTTGTGCTGCAAGTAGTTGAGGTTAATATAGATTAAAATAAATATTTTGTTGAGAGAAGCTGTGAGTCTTTGTGCTTTCACTTGTTCTTAGGAGAATTTAGGAGTAAATTTTGTGAGAAATAGCTGTGAGTCTTTGTGCTTATACTACTTCTCATTATTTTAAGTAGAAAAGAATAAGATATTCCAGCCTTTGAGCTGTTATAATTTGTTCTTGATAGAATTAGTATAAAAAAGGGTAAATAGGACTCCACATAATCAAGTCTTTGAGCTTGATATTGTTGTCTTGTCCCGAAGGAAGTGACGAAAGTCTTTGAGCTTTCAGGAAACTTCATTTCCTTTCTCTCATTTCATTTCAAAAGTTGTTACTACTGTTTATATCAAATCGCTATCACTAATCTGTGAAGAGAAAAGGATATTGTCTTTCTTGAAAGAAGAAGAAAGATTGCTGTCCCATCCCATTTTATTTTCAAAGTTGTAGTTAGATAGGGGGAGCCTTCCCTTAATTAGGAGAGTTTTACTCACACGCTGTGGTTGAAACCACAATTTTGTATATTTCCCCAAGTGTACAAAATTTTCAACCAACAAAGATATTATCATTTTGACCCCTAGGAAGGCCTAGAAGAGATTTCGCTTGGGTACCTTTGGAAGGTACATGACCCTCCAAGAAAATTCGCTCTGGACCCTTTGGAAGGGTCAGGACCGAATTTGGCATTTTGCTCAATTCCTCCTTCATAGAACTTCATCTCTCAACCTTTTCCTCATCAAAATCAAGTCATTTGCCTTTAAAATTGCTTAGGAATAGGTTGGTTCAAGGGTTTGAGCAAGGTACAAGGTCTCTTGAAGAAGTTCGCTCTGGACCCTTTGGAAGGGTCAGGAGCGAATTTGCTCCTTTAGGCTCAATTCACACTCCTTTTCACTTAGCTTTGCCTTAGACTTGATTTTTCACTTCACTTCTCATCGCACTCAAATCAATTTGCACTTTAACCTTGCTCAAAACAAGATCCTCTTGGCGAAATAAGGAGTCCCTTCAAGGATTTCACTCCTGTACCTTTGGAAGGGTCAGGAGCGTAATTCTTCTTTTTGATTCAAACACTTCATATTCCTTCAACTTTGCTCTTAAACTTAGCTTTTGGGTCCTTCTTCCACCTCGATTAAGTCCATTTGCCCTCAACCTAGCTCATGATAGGATCCATTTAATTGTTTGAGTGAGCAATTAAGGCCTTTTAAGGATTTCACTCTTGTACCTTAGAGAGGTACAAAGTACTTAGAAAGTTCGCTCTTGTACCTTTGGAAGGGTCAAGAGCGAATTTTGCTTCTTGGCTCAAATTCCTCTCATTTTGATGTTCAAATTTGTTCCAACCATAGTTTTAAAACTCGTGGACTCGCCACGGACTCGCGACTCCATGGGAGCCACAAGTTGACTCGCCAAGGACTCACGAGGCGAGTCCTGGTGAGTCCATCTGAAAGACTCGCGAGTCTTTTGCAAGGACTCGCGCGAGTCTTTTGTACGAACTCGCGAGTCTTTCAGATGGACTCATGCGACCCAGAAAAAAAGTCATGCAAGCTTTAAAATTGAGTTTTTTTTTAATTTTTTTGCCTTCATTTGGCATAACTGAGGGAGTAAAAAATAAAAGAAAAATAACACCCGACACCTTTATAAAATAATAAAAGTATAAAGGCGATGCCCCTTGACCCCAACTTAGGGGCGCTGCCCCCAAACCCCCGTCGAAAAATATAGGGGCAAACTGCACCAATGGAAGTAGGGAAAATTTAACCTCCGAGTCTGATTAGGCTCCATATAACAGCATAATTAGCATTGAAGAAATCTTGGTATTATACATTTTAGAGTTGAAAGTTTGAAACTATGAGTATGTGACGTGTAATGTTTCAATTATGGCTCTTATGTTCTCTAAATGCATTAATTTCTTTATGCTTTTTTGTAAAACTACGGTTTTTTTTTTTGCCGAGTCCTTGCCAAGTCTTTCACGAGTCTTTCACGAGTCCGAGTCCAAGTCCAAATTTTTGGTTTGCCGAGTCCATGGCAAGTCCGAGTTTTTAAACTTTGGTTTCAACTTATTCACAAGGGCTAGATAGATCGTCCTCTCCTCAATCATGATTGGGAAGCAAGGGTAGTGGTCCAAGCTAAGACCTAGAGAGTGTTTCTAGGAGAATTTGCTCCTATCCCTTGGCAAGGTACATGAGTTTAGAGAAATTTGCTCCTATCCCTTTGGAAGGGTCAGGAGCGAATTTGGCTTGTTCACTCAAATTCTTAATTTCTCCCTCAAATTTTAAGCCCAAATTTGCTCAAATTCATCCCTTAAGGTGAGTTCAAGTTAGTCCTTCTCCAATCAACGCCCTAGAGTGAGATTTTTATCCAAAATATGAGAAAAAAGGGAGTCTAAGAAGAATTCGCTCCTGTACCCTTGGAAAGGTCAGGAGCGAATTTGATGTTCTAGCTCAAATTCTCCAATCTTGCTCAAGTTTCATGTTCAGGTTTCATAGATATGAATCTCTAAGGGAAAAATGACTGACTCTCTCATCAAACAAGACCTTAAAACGAAGTTTCCTATCCAAATGAGGACAATGATCTCTCTCTCAAGAAAGTTGCTCCTATCCCTTTGGAAGGGTCAGGAGCGAACTTGATGTTTGCATCCAAGTTTTCATTGCATATGACCAAAATTCGTTAAAATTCAGTCTCTAAGTGCACTTCTAGATCAATTTTGCCCTAGTCAAGGGTTTGGAAAAGGAGTTTATCTTGATTTGAAGGCGAAAGAGAGACCCTTTAAGGAATTCGCTCTTGCACCTTTGGAAGGGTCAGGAGCAAATTTGGCCTTTTAGCACAAATTTCTCTTCATCTCGTCAAACTTTCACGTTTAGACTTGACCATGGATGCCTCCAAAGGATAAATATGCCTATCTCACATCAATCAAAGCCTAAGGGCACAAAACTTCATCAAATTAAGGCAAGAAAACTCTCAAGAGAAGGTCCTCATAAAGGAACCCTAATGCACCTAACCCGGGACACTAACTCAGCTTATTCTAATGAGCTCTCTAGAAACTCTCAAATGCAAAGATTGATAGCCAAGACCAAAAAGACAAAGCTAAGAAAACCTACCTAGAAAGCAAAAAGCAGGGGTCCCCATTTGCAATGGGGCGATGTGTGAATACATCACAACATCTATGTAAGGCAAACTTCCCAAAAAGCCAAACCTTATTTTTCTCCCCCATTGTACTTAGACTAAAATAACTAGGCACGGAGGACAATTTGCAGGATTCGACAAGCAAAACAAGACTCAAAAAAGTTATTCTTAGCAACCCCTGAAATTTTCAAAATACCTGGATCAAAAGACACTAGCATCCATCACACTATCAGATACTTTTGTAGATTATGAGTGCTCCACTACAGATCTCCAACAACCCATTGTTAGACTGTACCACACCATTATAGGACGGGCATTCCAATACTGGACACCCGTGCAGGACATTAGCATCCATCACTGGTCCCTATGTCTAGGCTAGTCAGAATCAGCTGAAACTTTCCAGGATCATTCTTCCAGTCTTATGCAATACATTTCCATAGTCAGATTATACAGATCTTCACTTCCAGGGACAAACTCTTTCACCTTTAACCTTTTCCTTTACATGTTTCTGCCGCAGCTCTAGCATCAGTTGGCATAATTGGATAAAATCTGAATACTGTTGTATTTACTGTTATAATATTATTACATGGATCAAATTCAGTTATGTCAAATTAACACATTGAAAGAACTGAACTGAGTTGTTAGTCTATACGCTAATTAAACTTTTCCATTTTTATTCTTATACAACCCTAACAACTCGTTGGCATTATTTCTCTCTTGTTCAAAGAGGAAATTCCTTAAACCAATAGAAACCAAGTTTGTACGCTACTTCATTCTTTTTAAAAACATGCTTGATTTGTAGGAGCCCTCACAATTTATGATCATAATATAGGATTGGACTAGGTGATGGGATCCCAAGATAGAGCAAGGGAAGAGAATAAGTAGTGGAAATTTATGAACTTAAGTCAAATTAGAAATACAACACATCTTTTATGTCCCATTTGTTAAACGTTAGGAGCAAGGTAAAACAAGCAGTTCCATTGAAGAGTGGTTTCCAAGTTTTCTATTGGATGATGACTCCAAATTCAGAGTGTTGCTTGTTCAATCCAACTATGCATATCATGTTTTAGCATTTTGATGATTATCGCTTGTGATTCTCAGCTCATTTGTACTTTATAACTTTGATTGATTGAAATAAAATTTAAAAAGCATACTATTATTAGCAGTTGCATTATTAAACTTATTGATGGCCATTGCAGATTCAGTATAATGTAGACATTTTTTAAAAATTTCAGCTTCAACATTGGTTTCTTGTTTTATTGTCTGCATTTTATATGTTTTAATATTATCTTTGATTATTGATAGCCATCCCCAAAACCCGTAAAAAAGATTGTTGGCCCAACAACTACATAGACCCAACCTACCATCCATGACACTTAGAGAAATACCGGTCAGAATAGCACCTGAGCAGCCAGCGTCAACTTACTCTTCAATTCATGTACTTAATATTTTATGGTGACATATTAGACTTGAGAGCCATTATTTTTTTTTGGTTTATATACTTTCAGATCTACCATGAGTGTTTGATGTTTGGATGGACAAGTTCCACAGGTAAACAAGTCTATCTTGTGTATGAGCCTAAAGAAGCGTCAGCAACTAAGTAATAGACTCAGCAGTTAGAAATCTTCGACAACTCTCTGATGAAATTTTAACATCTATTACGTATCCCAGAATCTGAATTAATCGTTTAACGAGAACACTGAGCTAAAATTTCTCATAGTTTGTCCTTTGGGAGCTGAAATTCAATGGTGAAAAATGGTTGAAGGTGAGTGTATAATGGAAGTAAGGATGGTTACAAAACTCTTCTACAGTTGGGTTAGAATCTACAGATGGGACTTTGAACTATAAATTGAGTATTTTGTCTTTCGTACGTTTTGGAAAGCTGACTTGACTCTTATTTGATTTTAATTAGATCTCCTTTAATTTAGGAAATCACTGCCCTTGATATTCTTTAATTTAATCTTGGTCGACTTCTTCTCATGAATTGCTGCCATCTTCTTTCCAGACGCCTTGGATATGAGTTTAAGGGCTGCGATCATGAATTACATCAAAGCTGTGATCTCTTGTAATTGGCGGGGGCATGACACTTATGAATTAGTATAAGGTATAGTAAAACAAATCCCCGTGAAGGCTTCCACAGAAAGGAAATCCTGCGTGAAAAAGTATTGTAGAAAACTAATTTCTTTCTCATAAAATTGTAAAGCACCGAGAAATAAGTGTTATATATGTTGTTCAAAAGATAAAAATGGCATATAAAGAATGCATACCTCAACAAGTGCAGCTTCCTTCCGGGGAAATGCACCGACAATTGAGGGTGAAATACCCACATCTTTTGCCCCTGCTACCATAGCCGCCTCTGTCCACCCCAATTTTGGCTTTACAAAACCGAAAATTCCGCCACTTAAACTCACAAGGCCCTTTAACGAATTTGATCAAACAAACGAATTGAAATAACTTAAGCACATGTATACCACATATCCGAGCGCCGCTTCCAGGACCTTAGTCTGCTCATCTTTGATATCGGGATGCGTCTTGTTGTCTTCCTTGTCCTCCTTGTTTTCTTGTTCAGTTCGTGTGGACTCAGACTCTACAATTTCAGGGGGCACAGTGGTACTGTCTGAAAATGCCCTTAAATTGTAGGGCAAAAGTCTCAATTCATGCCTCGGCAATGGCTGAGTCTGAGAAAGAGGAAGGGCGGTGTGAGCATCACATCTGCAGTAGTAATTGGAATAAACTGATGAAGAAACAGGCAGGCATTTGAGTCTCCTCAAGGCCTTGCCCAAACTTAGGCTCCTCCTAATCATACTCATTATTCGCCCAAAATATGAAGAGAATGAACGAACTAATTATTAGTTGCTACTGTTGCACATATTATGTGCTGCCATTGTTTTGGGGCTTCGAAAATGTGTGGTTTGTCAAAATGAGACACATAGGCGTTGACGTGAGTCACATGCTCCCAGTCCCTAATTTGGAATTCCTGTAGTCCGAATTATTATTTAAGCACGTGTTTATTTAATGTTTTTTATTTTTTATTTTTTTCCAAGGTGGGCGGTTTGAAAATAAATGGTATTAGTATTTTAGAGTTGGAACGAATGATGGATATTGTAATAACTAGCAATCACACTTTGGTGTGCAGTGGGAATGTTGAAGAGGTGTGGAAGGTCAATTAGGAAATAATTTGGTCTTTTTTTTACATACATTTGTGTAGTATATAAGATTAATTGGAAGGACATTTAGAGAATGGTGTTGTTTGTGCAATTAAGGTCTTAATGGAGAAGAGATAGCTTCAAATCAAATATGCATCCACTTTCAAGTATGTGAACATGATTGAAACAAAACCTCCAAATTGGGAAGATAATTGGGCTCCATT
>NC_081405.1:515851182-515906182 GCF_030272615.1 Cryptomeria japonica | reverse complement strand
ATCTAGAAGTTGCACTAACACCACTTATCAAGTGCATCAAAAGATCTTCAACAAAGCTCTATCGGTAAAACCCTTACCGGTGACCAAAAGGCTTACTAGAACAAATGATAGCTCCCGATTCATCAAATCCCGAACCAACTGATTGTGATACACATCTAAATAGCATGAATGATAGATCCAAACCAATTCCACAAACTGAAGCATTCCAGAGCATACTGAATCAATATCATAATCCAACCACTCTATCTGAACCTATCGAAAACTGATAAACAACCAAAACAGTCGGTGTTGCCATCAATGACAAAATATCAATGCAACAGATAATCAATTCCTGCAATTTGCCAACACCATGCAACTTCGAATTTAATTCAATCTCAAAATTAAGTCATACAACAAACACACACACATATATATTCTAAGGTGGTGTGTGAGATCCCATCTATTCTACCAAAGTCCATGAGCTAAGACAACTCTACCTGAATCATGTTCTCGCCTTCATCCACGCTCACCCGTTCCTGCATTCACTTGCACTCAATTGCTCATTAGCAATGACGATCCCCAATTTCATGATAAAAAAAATGATATTGATCATTCAATTGCATTTATATATCAAAAAGGAAAATAATTCAAGTCATTCCATTGCATTTAAATTTCCATTTCATTATCATCTAATTTTACTTAAAACTTCATTTCCATTTCAATTTCATTTCATAAATGAGATTAAGCATTATTTTCCTAATCAAATAATTATAGATAAATATGGTTCATGACAGAAGAAAACCTAAAGAAGAGCAATCCAATCCCAAAATCCAACCAAATTAAAACCAAGTTCCCAAGCAATCAAAATCTTCAACCATATAGAAAATTCTCTAGAAAAGCCAACCATAGCTAATACTCAGAAAGCCAATAAATATAATTTCATTCAAAAACTATACAATACTCTCCACCAATCAAAATAATCAATAATATAATATTTCTTGCCAACCATACCTAAATTCGAGGTAAGAAAATATAAAATAATATTATTTAACTTACCCAAATCTCTCAACCAATAATAAAATAGGATAGGCAGGATAAACAATAATTAAATAAATAAATAAAAGGAGTGAATAGTAAAAATAATCTAAATACCAATAAATAAACAAACAAACAAATAATAAGCATGGATAAATATAAACACCCAATTAAATCCACAAAATAAATAAATAAACAATTAAATAATATTATCTTAGAAACACAACCTCCAAAAAAGCCAATCATAATAAGGGGTAAGTAAATAAATAATAACAAATAACTAACCAATAAATAGATAAGTTGGTAATAAATAAATAAATAAATAATAAACAAATAATTATATGCTATTACGGATAAATATAAATACTCTAGCCAATTTAATTTAAACTCTATACTATAAATATCTCCCACATACACACAAAATATAATAAATAAATAAATAATCTTTCATGCATAATTATAAATGCCAAATATTATGATCCACAAAATGATATTTATAAATAATAACTCTCAATAATTAAATTGCGTAATAATATCTAAATATTAATGTCATCCATTAATTTAATTTAATATTCAATAAACTATGTGAATCAATTAAATATCAATTACTAAATAATCACAACTTCCACAAGGCAACCTGTCATAGGGTTGAACACATACCACACGAGACCTACAAGATGACTCAAGCTAAGAAATTGACAAGGTATCAACTTAAGTCTAGAGTGTGTAGAAGGAACTCATGTCACCTCTGATCAACTTGCCATTGGGATAAAGACATGCTTAGACTTGTGAGACTAGGTGGAGTCGATGTGTAGTATTTGCAAACTTGCATCCACCAATATCCACAAGACAACATATATATTGCATATATCATAAATAATCAGACAAGTGAAGAGAATCATAACATCATATCATGCTCGCAATGAGTGATATGACATCATCTCTATCACGAATACAGTAGAAAGACAATCACGACAATCACATCATCATCTCATCCAAAATAATCATGAAGTGGTGTTAGCACTAACAAGATACAATAATCACCATAAGCAATATAAATCACACATGTATAATAAGTGCATATAGATCACCAAATATAAGTCCATCCATCATAATAATCCAGGATGTATCATCATCCTCATAAATCATAATGTATCACCTGTCACTATGGAAAATCTAAGATAAATTATCATAGGAAATAAACATGAACTAATCTAAAAGTGTTTATCACATCCTCTCATAAAGGATGAATCAGGGAGGGGCACTACATATTTATTCTCAAATATACATGGTTACAATTATGTTGCTTATCTCTAAGTCGAATAGGCTGAATATGTATGTGTACATATTGTACACACACAAATATATAATTTAAGCTATAAGTGAAGTGAAGTTACTATTTATTAAATTACATCATGGCAACAAATTTGTCCAAGCATCGAGTGAGTTCAATTGATGATAATGTTTTATTTGTTTTAAACATGCCAATAGTAAAATAATTTGATTTTTAGAAATCAATTATCATGATAGCATTCTTAGTAAAGATTATTATTCATATTATAATATATAAGCTACTTGACATTCTTGAATTCACAAATCATAGTATATGAAAACCAAAAGTTCCCAAATTGTTGTCTATGTTTATATTTTCAAAATGGTTCCCAAAACAATCATATTACTTTCTTGTTTATTATTATTTTATTATGTTGGATAACTAGCACAATCCATGTTTGTCAATAGATTTCAAAGCGGTTACCAACTTTTATAAAAACCATCAAAACCTCATAGGATGAGCTTATTATATAAATTACTTATAAATCTTAATACTAATTATTTGTTTTTAACCAAGTTTTTTTTTTCAAGGTAAGTGTTATCTTTATGGGGATAGCTCCCTATATTACTCCAAAAATTTGTACATATAATATCCATACGGATGACAATACTAGCCAAAAATAGATCAACTACTACTTAAACCCAAGATCCAACTATTTTAACTACCTTATACCTATCCGGACCCACCATATGCAATACCATTATCGAACATCATCCATTACTCATTCCTCAGAAAGTGCATCACTTGCAAAATCAATTCACCCAGGTTGAAAAGAGTGTTTGAAGACGCCTCTGTCAGCCACCAGTCCTCTTCCTCCTTAAGCTGCCTAAATGTAGTTAGATCGCCATTCAAAACCCCATCCTTGAAAGTCGACCAAGCTTCCTTAACAAAATTCCTCTTCTTCCGCTTCTTCTCCCTTCGATCCCTATCCTCTCTCTCCTCCTCACTGTCAACCATATTCTATGCATCGAGGTCCTCCTCATCTTCTATCTAATCCCCTTCCGCTTCTGTCTCCTCTTCTGAGCCTGAGGACATGTAGTTAGAAGGATTGAAATATATCTTAAGTATGTTTTCCTTAACTCTGTCTTGCATCTCATATAGGGCTTCCGCCACCGCATCCCCATAATCTTCGTTCACAAAATCTCCCACAATCTCTATGCATCTCTCCTTGGATTCCAGGACATCCACTATTAGTGCTAATACAACTTTGTAGATGAAGTCATTGCACCAATGTCTTTCCAAATTCAAATAAATGTCCACCATTTCTAGAACTGCCTCATAGATCTCATCCTATGCGTTAAACAATGTAATGCATTGATGCTCAATAGTCTCTGGATAATTCCTGCACACAATCCCTATGGATGGAGTCATCCTATGCCAGGAATACTACTTACTATCTTCAAGGACGATCCACTCTATGCAACCTCTATCCTCATATAGAAGCCCATTGCTTCTAGAATCTGGTAAGGCGGACTCGGCAAGCCAAACATATCCAATCCCGAGTACATGCAATCTAGAAAAAAACTTATTTTAGATCTTTTATCCCTGCTAATTCTACTCCTGCCACCTTCTCTGAATTGTCTTGTCCTTCTGGAAATAACCGCCTAAATCTCCTAATGCTACACTTGCTCTTGTTTTTAACCAAGTTGAATTACACAAGTACTTTATATTATAGCTTCATATTATTTAAAAAATAATAATCTTGATTTGCCTATATTAATTTGTTCTTTGTAAGTGTATCAATCTCTTACATGTAAAAAGCTCATAAAAAGAATGTTCTAAAGAAGTTTGGATTATTTTTTTTGATAAACATAAATAATGAATAGGTTATTTTCAGACTTGGTTTTTCCATTTAATTATATGAGCAAATTTTTTCTTTTAGAATATAAGTCAATGTATTTTAATAAAGAAATGAAATGTATGATAAATATATGACAAAATAAATATCTAAATAGATCTATTAAACATGCAATATGTTGAATACTATGTAAAAAATAAAAAATAAATAAAAATATATATTTGAATATAGATTTATGTAATCTAACATATAAATTTCATATTGTTGTTACTTTTCTTGTCTCAATCTATATAGGGGAGAGGGGTCAATAGTGGAGTGGATTTGTAAAGTGGGAATATGAATGGAGGGTATGTGACCTCATAATGGAGCATGCCAGATATCAACACATATCTACCTTTTTACCATAAATTGTGATAAAATTAACCACACAATATACATGTCTACCTCTAATCAATTGATTTCATTGGTATTGTCTTCAATTATTTTGTTGTTTAATTATCTCTTTGTGTATGACAAGTATTCTTGCAGAAGATAATTGGGCTTGTGGGATTTGAAGAAGTTGAGGAGATACAACTTTAGAGATCCCAAGAACACCTGCATGCAAATACCTGTCACAAGAGAAGAATGGAAGCAGATGAAGCAAAAAAGCATAAATGCTCTGAAGATCATTCAGAAAGGGAATCAATTTTTGAAAAAGTACAATACAATCCTTATAAAAGGATAATAGCAACCCTAAAGAAACCCTAAAGGGATAATGTGTATTTAATAATAAAATAATTATTAAATACCTACAATATTTATTAAATGCCTAAGTTTAGCTTAAGCATAGAGTTTAATAGACTAATAATTAAATAAATAATTATTAGCTAATACAAGATAACTCTAACACCCCCCCTTAAGATGAACTTAGGGAGTAGCTAAAAAACTAAATGCATGAAACAAAAAATGCAACTACATGATGAAGGCAAATTTGGGTCCCGGCAACAAGGCCTGATGAGGTACCCAATCACAACCAAATCTCTATGAAACAGAGAAATAGAGAAAACCACATGGGAAAAAAACTCTACTCCAAAAAGAGATGAAAAATAAAGAAGAACACCACTGAAGCAGGAAATAGCTGCAAACATTGTCGAAGAGTAACTGTTGAACTGAAGAACCTCCACTAAAATAGAACATGACTAGGTAGAGAAGACTGTAATCTGTATGAGTGCCCTCAAATGACACTACTCGAATCAAATGGAAAACAAAGACAAACAACTGAACTCGAAGATACAGATGGCATGAGACACCAAAGCCTGAAGAGCCGATCAATCGAACCAAGGAAGCATTAGAACCAACAAGACAAACATCCCCATAATGTTGAAAAGGGAGAGAGACAGGTACACTGAAAAGAACGGCCAACAAGAACTGCATGATGAAGAACCAGGAACATCGAAGGTGCAGAGAAAGTACATGGTGTCGTGGAAGGAACACTCACTTGACACACATCATGAGGCGAATGTCATGGAAGGAACACTCACTGGACAACGGTAGATGGCAAACAAGGCAAACATCAACCCTCCCATGGCACTTTATAAGTAGTGCATGTACAATAAGGCACAAGAGGTGCAAGATTCTATGTAAACAATGCATGATGGCACTTTATCTCAGTGCGTTTGCATAAGTACAAGCTACAATGATAAGAAGACTGGAAATAGAAACGAGAACCAAAATAGAGACATCCTACCCAGAGAAGAGATCCTAGGACCTGAAACAACCAAGATATCCACTAGAGTGCTGAAAAGCAAAAAATAGAATAAAATATTCCTGGACCAAAATTTGGAAAGAAAACTCATATGGCTGGAAAGTGCACAGAACAAGCTTGCCAACGATATAAAGTTTTCGAAAAACGAAGTTCGGATGCTCATTCTATGGCTCCCGGAGTGCAAAAAAGAGACCCCACTTTGATTGGAAAAAAATAGTCAAATAACAAAATTGGAAAAAATTACCAACATGACGAGGTCCGGCTCGGAACCAGCGTTCCAACACCTATTCATTTTTGAAAAAACGACTCCGTATGCCCAAGATATGGCCAAAAGAAAAAATAACCCCTCTTTTTGGGCATAAAAAGGGTAAAAAAAAAATAATTTTTTTTTTTGACAAAAATTTTCTGACGCATTTGCAGGTACAGTCGTACGGATTTTTGTGTCTCGTAAAGCGTGCCAATGAAAAAATCATGGCCCAAATGCACTTGTCACTGAAATAGGTCGAATTATATATTAAAATAAATGGAAACGCCCTTCGGAAGCCAACGGTGAGATCTGTTTTGGCCCAAACTGCTATGATTTTTTAATGATTTTTTTGACGAATTTCTTGAAATTCGTGCCAAAAAAAGGCAAAACCAAAGAAAAAATTTCAGAACCCAAATTTGTCAAAAATTGACAAATTATATATGGAAATGGGGGTTTTGGGGCATTCTGAGCTCAATGGTGAGGTCCGTTTGAGCCCAAAATGATCAAAAACAAAATAGCTACCCCAGATCCAATAAAAAAACTCTGAAAAAACTTGAAACCCTCCTCCAAAAAATCTTCTAAAAAATCAGGAACAAGCAACAACAGATGTAGGCTTTGATACCATGAAGAAGTTGAGGAAATACAACTTCAGAGATCCCAAGAACACCTGCATGCAAATACCTGTCACAAGAGAAGAATGGAGGCACATGAAGCAAAAAAGCATAAATGCTCTAAAGATGAAGATTATCATTCAGAAAGGGAATCAATTTTTGAAAAAGTACAATACAATCCTTATAAAAGGATAATAGCAACCCTAAAGAAACCCTAAAGGGATAATGTGTATTTAATAATTACCTACAATATTTATTAAATGCCTAAGTTTAGCTTAAGCATATAGTTTAATAGACTAATAATTAAATAAATAATTATTAGCTAATATAAGATAATTCTAATAGGATTTGCATTTCATTTATTCTAACATGGTATCAAAGCACCAGATCTAAAGATTCTTGTTCGCTTTTGTTATTTATATTATTTGTATATACAAAAAATCATTCATCTTGGGTTAATTTGGAGTGCACAATTAGTTTGAGAATGCTCAAGAAAGTCAGAATCGCCTTTTATTTCATTGAAATCGGATACATGGAGTCCATTTGCAAGGGTTCGAAGTTCAAGCGTTTTCTTTGTTCCAGAGGGTACTAAAAAATTGGAGCATTTTGGGCCCAAACGGACCTCGCCATTGGTTTCAAAAGGCCTTTCAGATGAATTTTGATATATAATTTTCCTATATTGGGTGATGGGGACCTCTAAGGCAAATTTTTTATTATTTATGGATCACACAATCCGTACCTTACGACCCTGTCAAAAAAATAAAAGACCCATTTTTTATTTTATTTTATTTTATTTTTTACTTCTAGTTCTCTCTTTCATCCTGATGATGGATCATGGAGTGTGATCCGAAATGTTGATTCAAAAACTCACACACAATCAATTCTAGAAGTTTGCTCACAGATGAATAAAAAAATTTAACGTCAATGGTTTACACCGCTAGCAGTTTAGGCTAAATGGTTACATCTGGGCAGTCGCTCACAATTGCGGCTAGCCCAGCCACTAGCGGCTTTCAAAGCCACCCTCACCACCTACTGAGCCGCTATTGCAGAGTTGCCATAGAGCTCCGCTCTACCAGCCACTGGCCCACCTCGACTACCATGCCGCCCTTCTGGCACCCACCTCCATTTTCCAACGCCCACCACCCATTTTTTGTCAGCTTGAAATTTTTTTCTGGCAGCGGATTTTTTTTTCAGGCAACAGAGAATATTCACAAAATATTTTGTTGACGTCAGCAGTATGGATGGCTTGCATGGCCCCTTTGGACCCTCTTTGTGCTCTAAAAGAGGGGGTTGGTTTTTTCATTTTTTCTCTCTAACTTGAGCACGTGGAGGTGAAATTGGACAAACAATATATCGTTGGAAATCTCTTTCTGAGCTCGATCCAAAGGTGGAGGTATTGTTTTCTGATTTTCTTATGTTGCGGGCTTATTTTCCAGTTGAAGTGAGAAGTTGTTGTTTGCACTTCCAGGGGCATATCTTGTGCATCTAAACTCCGTTTTTCACAAACGAGATATTGTCGGAAAGATGATTGCGAGATCTATCCAGATCTTAGGTCTTTTTTTGCAAATCATTTATTAGACTACTATCTCTTCCTTCTGAAGTCAAAAGTGTTTTTTCTGGTCTTATTTTGTCTTCCTGTGATCCGAGCTCCATCTTTCTTGTCTCAGATCTGGCCTTTTTCTAGCATCATGGATAGAAGAATTCAAATTCGGTGTACCTGTCATACTCTCCCTTGTTAGCATTATGTTTTGGGGGGGGGGGGTTCTATTATTGGTGCTAATGCTTCCTTGGTTTCGCATTGGAGGTTCTATGTATTTAATACTTGTTCCTATGTACTAAGAAGATGTAGTGGCTAGTTACCCATGCATTTTGGTGAAATGGAATACTTACCATATGGACACTCTTATATTCCTATTTTTGGAGGTTCTTATTTAAACATCATAGCATTCATTCTACAACAGTGTTTGTGGCTTCTTCGTGCTTCAATGTTTCTTCATGCTCGTCTTGTGTTTCTCTTTTGGAGAGGAGTTTTGTTTCTGCTGGGTTTTCTCCTTTTCTTCGTTTCTAAGTAACTTGCATGTTTTTCATGGGTACCTCATCAAGCTTTAGGTTGAGACCCATCTTGCATTCATTTTTGCATGCATTTTTCCTATATCTTTTTTGCCTCTCTCCCTAGTTGTGCATTCAAGGGGGTGTTGGAGTAAATAATTCATACATTAATTATTCACTTAATTGTATTAATTCACTAAATAATCTATGCCTTAATCAGTAATTAATTATTGGCATTTATTATTTAGTTAATTAATTAATATTTATCTCCATGTATAATACAAACTAGGAAAAGCAAACTATGTTTAGATTTTGAGAGTTTCATGCATGTAATTAGTCTATTATGCTATTTGTGCATACATGATTGATTCATGCATTATGTTTTAACTCTCAGTCTATCTTGTAAATTCCACCATTTAGGGTTTCTATCTTTAGAGTTAGATTTCTTTATAAGGATTTTATATCCTTCATTGTAACTCAAGCAACTTCAAAGAAATTCAATCAATTTCATTGTTATTGTCTTCAATTATTTTGTTGTTCAATTCTCTCTTTATGTGTGACAAGTATTCTTGCAAAAGATAACTGGGTTTGTGGGATTCACATTTCACGAATTCTAACAGGTATTACATAAAATTATGTGACTAAAACCATGAGATTATAAAACCATTGAACCCACATTTAATATTGGGTACTTTATTAATTAACTTTCCCCAATATTAAATAAATATATATTTTATAGCTTACATTCAAATATCCTAATGTTACATACAACACATAAAGTGGCCCCAAGAATGTTAAGTCCTAGCAATGCACACACATATAGGTTCCCCTAGGTGCACCCACAAACATAATAATAAATTAAATTATGTAAACATTATGTAAGGTGTACAACACCCAATTCATAACATTCTCCCATTTGTTGTAAACATTGCATAAGGGGTAGCAAGTAACCTCAAATATGAACAAGAGAAAAAACTCTATAGCCACATATAGCATCAAGAAATCCATGTGTTTCATCAATATACCTATAATAAGAAACAAGGTGACCACCATCTCAAGAAATTATGCTCCTATCCTCCATCATGCCATTGCACAAAGATAAGAAGCCATCCAAAGAGACTTTCCACTATTTGTTATAAAAAAGCACAATTTTTGCCCCAACTAATATCTCAAACACAAACACTCAATCCAAAGGTATCAATATATATTAGTAGTTGTCAAGATACACTATCCATAACTCAAATAGAACCCACAACAAGTGCTAACACATCCAACTATCCATACCTCAAAGGTATACAAACATGGCAAACTCATGCCATAAACATATACAACCCATAAACTGTGATGATAAGCTTCATGTGAAAACTTGTCAAAAAAGAACATACGCATCCAAGAACTCCCATTGCATGGGTATTACAAACCTGAAAATGATCAAGGTATTACCAAATCTTCCAACAACATCACATAGAAGGTACAAGCAATATCATTTAGTACCAAGGAACAACCATAATGATATGCAAAACTTGTGAACTAATAACCTAACAATACAAATCTCACCACAAGTCTCCAAATCTCTCCCATGTTCTCAACACCCAACAAAAAAAAAGAGATAAAGAATTCTCCATTTCTTCACCCAAAGTATAAGTGAAAATACTTGAACACAAACTTGTGATTACGATAACTAAAACCAAACCTCAAAACCAATGTCATGTGGAACAAAACATCTAGGAAGATAACTAAGACCAAAGAGATAAACTACAAATCATAAGAAAGTAGCATGTCTTTCTACATACACCTTGAAATGCATAACTATGTCAATTATGATCTCCTTCACAACACCCCAAAGGAAGAATCCATAACAACACTCAACTCATTCAATCTCATAGGTCAAACACAACATATGTCTCATGTAATCAGCAAGGATGTAATCCTCTCAAACCAAGAAGATTGTAATGCCCCACCAAGTAACCCTAGAGGATATGAGAAAAATACACATAAAATACATGGAAATGTTTTTTTTTTAATTAATTAACTGTGAACTACATAACATATACAAGAATAATGCTCAAACATCAAGATTGGGTCAAATTGTCATTAACCAACAATGCACATGTAGAAGACTAAACACTTGAAACTTACAGAAAACAAGGGGAAATATTTGCAAAACCCTATTAAAAGGTCAATAAGGTGAGTAGGGTCACACAAGGCCATCCCTAAAGTTGCAAGATTTGATTTGCAAAATCGTATGTCCTAGGTGTCACCGATGAGCTCTATCAAAACCCTAATCACACTTAGACACCACTGACACCATAAAAAAATCACTCTAAACCAACTCAAGACACCTCTGAGGGTTATCAAATGACATTAACTTCACAACACAATTGAAACAGAGTCAAACAAACACTCCATAAAATCCCTCTCGACTGAATGACAAGACACAGGCTCCTAGACTAGACACGCATGCCTAGAATGGACACCTGCATGTCCTAAGTATATTATTGTAATGTGCCATATTCCTCTACATTTTATAATATTTTAAACACATGCTATTGTCCCTAGAATGTGCTAGTATCCTCTACTCTGAAAGACATGCACTAAAATCCTTTAAGACATGCATTTGCCCTGACTAGAGAGATTCCTAGTTGAATAGTTTGGACCCTCAAACACCCAAAATCCACTAGTGAAGACAAAAAATTCATATAATAGTCGAATTGATATAATTTGATGAAAAGGTACAAATGCAAGACAAGTGTTAGGTGGAACCTACGAGACTAGTCGAGATTCAAGTGAACTCCAATGTACTCAATCCACCCAAAAATGCCCTAAACCAATACCAAAACACTCAAGGATGCCCGTAGAAACTATAAAACATGTTAGGATGCCTTGGGACACCCTACGAGTTGTCCTAAATCAGCTCAAAATGACTCTGATTTGCTGAAAACCACCCTAGAATAAGCAATGAGACAATCTACACTACGAGATGACCATATCAACCTACTAAACTTTAAAAAACACATCTATGTTAATTTTAGAGCACCAATTGAAGTGTTCCTATGATAATAACATCATACATTAGGAAATTCTAAAGTTACAAATCCATAGTTCTTGCCTGATCCTAAAACTAGTGTATGTAAATCTAGTCTAATCCATATCAATTATGTTTCAATTAAATCAACCTCCACTTGGAGTGTTCAAGATACATACCACCAATTCTTATAGTACTTATTTTAATATACTTTGAATTACAATTGTGTGTGCTAAATTGTGACCTATTTGTAATCCCTTATAAAGTTAACCACTAACCCTAGATCTAAAAACTAATCCAAAAACAATAAATAAAGAACTATCATACAATATAAATGAAACATAAAACAACTAAGAGCATACCCTTACATCCATAAAAGACATGTCTCCATTGTTCCCCTATCATACATGATCTTGTTTCTAATGGTGTTTTCTCTCAGATTTATTTTGCACTTGCACAAGAGCTCATAGAGGAAAGGATGTGGTTGTGATGATGTAAAGCTATGAGTGTGACGATGTATGCTCAAGATAGATTTTGGAAAAGTATAGGTATTCTCAAGCTATATATGATGTAGAATGAGAGGAGGAAGCCTCTTTTATAGAGATCATCCAAAAATGGAGGGTTTCGATTAAGAGGTGAAATTGTGAATTGCCTGGATCACATAGATGAAAGAAAATCAATGAGATTTTTGGGTAGGTAAAGATGAAGGGAGGAGATTAAGAGGTGGAAAGATAAAAGATACAAGTGAATAAGATTAATAGGTTAGTTTGAAACGAAAGATATAATTATGCAATGGATTGACTTTGGAGAAAGCACAAAGTGAATGAAGAGCATTTTGACACTTGTCACATGCCTACAAATTTATTTTATGATCCATGTGAACAAGTTGGAGGGCTAGGATTAGAAAGAAAAAGATAATGAATTAATTAAATAAATCAAAATATTTATTTAATTGATTGAGGGTGTATGCACTAAAAATTGGCCTAGAGAGAATTAATAAAAAATGAGATTTAATTAATAAGCCTTTAATTCTTCTAATTATAAATAAATTTAAAAAATTATTTGTATAGTTCACTTTTACTTTATTCTTCCTATCATAATTCATTTCCTCCATTTCCTAATTAAATAAACAAATTCAATTAATTTATTTTATTTAATTATCCCTTTCTAATTAACTTGAATTTTTAAATTCAAATTGTCACATGACTCCTAATCCTAAACCACCTAACCTAACCCCCTTCTACTCTAACCTACCATCTAACCTTGGATTTAACTAACCATATCCCCTCCATCTTCCTTATCCTAACCTCCTATGGAGTGTCCCTTTTCTCTTGAAGACACATGGCATCCTTGCCACATGTCCTTCCCCTTCTTGCCACTTGCCCTCTTGTTGGAATTTGTTGGAGATTCTTTGCCACTTGTCCTTCCAAGGTTGACAAGTGTCCTGTCTCCCAACCTCCTCTCTAACTTCTTCATCTCCAACCATCCATCTCTCCAAGCTAAATATTGACCTTTGAATCCTGCCACCTCAACTCTTGCCTTGGAAAATCTATAAATATCCTCAATTCGCATTCATGGACCTCTCCTACATCTTTTAGCTTGCATTCTTAACTTGAGATCTTGCATCCATTTAGCATAGTAATTTTCATTAGCATTTATCATAGTTCAATTGAGCATATCATAAAAAATCATGTAGGTCATAGGAACATATTGTAGCTACTCATTCTACAGGTTGTCATCTTGGAGGTCTATGCTACTGAGAGCCACATCAATAGACCCACAAGGTCCTTGGAGATAGAGGACAATGGAATGTCATTGGTTAGTATTTCTTTGTTTTGTTTATTAATCAGTTTCCTCAATAATGTCTCATTGATGTGTGTTTTATAATTGATTCAAATATTTTTACACACATAGGGAATTATGGTAAAATAATTAAATAAATAATAAATATTTATTTAATTTTGTTAGGACAATTTTAGGTGTCTACGGTGCTTTGAAATAATAGGAGAATAAGAAGTAACATGTGTTGAGGAAGATGGAAGAGTACTTCGGGTTCATCACGATCCAAGTCTATTGGTCCCCAAAGGTGGTTCATAACACCACCCAACCATGTGGAACTCTTAGGTCCACCCCACCCTTCTCGTGGAGATAGTCACACAATCCAATAATCATACAAACATACAAGGGGATAATAGGCTCACACACACACCATACATGGTGCATACATGACACACAATAACATACAAAACTGCAAAGCAACATCAATAAGAAGGATGATATCAAGTCATGAATTCACATAGGATTACTACTTAAACTACACAAGGGTTGGATATTATAGACCACAAAATAGGAATGTCATTGCATAGCTTGAAGTGATGGCTCATGTGGAACCAATTAGTCCTTTTGTGAAATTGAGGAGACTCAATCATGTTAGACCAATGCCCCGTACATGGCCAATCCTTCCCAACACATCCTTAGTCTATAAAATCATTAAAGGAACACAAATGGTACCCTTAATTATCTTATTAGTGTGTTTCCCTAGTGTTTTGATTATGTTATTACTTGAATTATTGAACTCTCCAATAAGTTATCTTGGCGATCACTTCAGGCCCTAGCGCCCATTGAGAGCCACTCCCCAATTCTGACTCTAATACCCACACCCTAATCTCATCTCATTCCAACAAATGAGGAATCAAATGCAAATCAATGTTAAATCTCAATGATAAGTCTCCATTGAGTTCACCAAAACAATGCAACAATACCCCTATTCACAATGCTTATTTGGCTTTTAAATCATGTAATTAGATCCGATTTGGTCCCAATTCAAAATTTACATATATAATATCAACATTCCCCAATAGATTATCATCTTACAACCATGAAAAATTATTTTTAAACAAATATAAATTTGGTCCTAAAAACTAGTCATGAGGCCATCCACTATTGATCAACGTCAAAAAGATTGAATATTAAAACACATAAAACAAAAACATAAGAATACCCTTTTGGTTCTTATCAACTTGAGACAACAACACAAAAATACCCTCAGTTTGACATTTCAACCACTCTAAAGAAATTTGGGGAACATGACCCCATGTAAAACCATAATTTTCAAAATTTCAATTAGACAAATAATATAATAATCCAAATGAAAATATTTGAATTGGAAGAATTATTTAATTCATTCAACAAACCATTTGAAGCAAACTAAAAACAATTTAATTGAAAATCAAGGGAGAAAAATTGAGTTCCTACCTCAAATTTGCTCAAATATTCAAATTGAAAATGCAAACCACAAACACTGGGAGAGGATGAATCCTTTGGACAACTAGTAGAATTCACCAAGACAAATATTTTGAGCCACTACCCACAAAAATCCTCCAAGACAAACTCCTATGATCAACAATCTAGATTTCAAAAGTAGGGTTTAAGAGCACAAGAATGAGGCAATAGACAAAGTGTTGAAAAGGAACTCCTATTTCATAATATCAACTCACTTTTTGGAGAGTAAAAATAATATAAAAATCAATTAAAACTTAAATGCCAAATAAATCTCCAAATGAGCCCTATAAACAAATCATGCAATTCTCACAAGATCAAATACAAATAAGGCACATTTCACCATTAAATATTAAATCACTACAATAATATTAAAATTACCATTAATATATTTATTAAAATGGTGACAATTTATAAACGACTGACTATACGTAAACAATCGTTGCGGGTCTTACACAATTATGCTTTAGGGTAATTGAACATTCCCAAAATGATAAGTAGGGTGTATAAACACATTTAATTAGGAAAATTGCCCAATTAGGAATGATGGCTAGAGCTGAGTGACATAAATGGATAGCATGCTATCTTTTTTAACCATTGTTGGGGAAATGGGAATGCTCATACCTATGGAGCTAGATGGAGTCAATGCCCTATACCTGCATCAACCAAAACATAACAAATACCTATACATACATACATGAATATACACACACATATACATAGAGAGAATATATGTGTGTGTGGCATTCAGTAGAGTATGTGTGTGTGTGTGTGTGTAATGTATGGCTTAAGAAGAAGTGTGTGAGTGACAAAGTTGTGGACAAGAGAGTAGTAGCAGTATGAGAGCAGTATACAGTGTGAGTAGTGGAATATGATATATGAGTGAAGGTGTGTGAAGAAGAGTCAAAGTGCAAACAGTGTTGCAGTAATCCCTTACTAGATCTACTGCAAGTAGTAGGATTAACAGAGTGCAGCTACTGTGGTGCACTAATCCCTTACCAGATCTGCTGCAAGCAATTTTGGATAGTTTGGAAAGATCCTTTACCAAATTTGTTGTGAGTTGATATCTGATATTATCTTGGAACTGACCTCATGCATTAGGAGATGCAATTTTCCTTAGTTCATTTTATTCTATTTTAGTGAGCATTCTGATAGTGAGTCGCTTTGTAATCTAGCAGTGAGCCATCCACCAGTGAGTAACCCATTTTGTAAACACCATATAACTAGTTATATTATCTCGAGAGTTAACCCTCTCCATGGTTATTCCCATTTGGGTTTTCCACATACAAAAATCTGGTGTTTTGATTTTGTCATTATGTTGTTTACTTATTCTACATTTGTTGATTTATGTTGATGAGATTAATTGCTAAGGTTAATATAACAATAAAAGTTTTATAAGTGTGGGAATATTGATTCACCCCCCCTCTCAGTATTCTGGTCCATTCAACCATTCAACAATTGGTATTAGAGCTTGGCCCCTTGTCAGATAGCTTAACCACTTGACAGAGATCCTTGTTGGTTGAATCATGGCACCAATGAGTATGACTGAAGAATATCATCTAGATGAAGAATTGAAGACAACTCTTGAAGATTTGGAAAGTGTGGAATTAGAGAATGAAGAGTTGAAAGAGAATGTAAAGGTAGCTAATGAATGTGTGCAAAAGATGAGAGAACAAATTTGGAAGTTCAAGTTGAGGCATAAGGAAGTTAATAATCAATTGAAGCAGGCGAATGAAATAGTCAAAGATCCAATGATGAAAATTGAGGAAAAGAACAAGATAGAAGAAACTATGAAAGATTCAATTAAGCTGAAGATTGAAGAATGTGAGAAGTTGGAACAAGAAGTAAAGAAGTTGAAGGCAAAAACTAAAGTTCTTGAAAGTAGCAAGCTACTGGAAGACTTGATTAACATGTAGAAAGCTCATTTAGATAAGACTAGACTAGGATTTCAGCCCGATGAATGTTCAAATCAAAATGACAAAAACAAAGGCAAGGAAGTTAAGGTTGAAGCAAAAATGAAACCTGAAGATGCAAGCAAAACCCAAAATCAAAGAAGACCATCAATTCGTCAACCGAATGCATAAAGGTACCCATTATTTACTGGTTATTGTTTTCAATGCAATAAATTTGGTCATAAGGCTGCAGATTGTAAAAGCATTCAATGTTACAATTACAAGAAGTTTGGTCATAAAGCGAATTACTGTAAGAATCATGTTATGATTCATAATCATAATCCAGTTGGAATGAATAGGGTGAATAGAATTTTCATGGATATTATCATATATGCAATGGTTATGGTCACAAATCTAATCAATACATATCTGGAACACATTCAACAAATCCAGTGTAGAGGAACATCAATTGTTACAAGTGCAAGCAATCTAGACATTATGCTAATTAGTGTAGAAATGAAGTCGGTGTGGAGAAACCTACAAAGAAGAATGTGATGAAGACTAGTGAATCAAAGAAAAAGGAAATCATGGTATGGAGAAAGAAGGAGGTGAACAATGAAAGCAATCTTGATGTACTGGAATCTGGTGCATGCACCTCTTCCTTCGGTAATTGAGCTTATTGCTTTAGCTCAGGGGGAGTTATCAAGGAAAATCTCTTGGTCCCCTCTTCTGAACTTTAGTTCATGTCATGGGTCTGGCATGACTGTGTTTAAGATGGAATGTGGTAATTCAATGAATATGTTGATGTCATTGACAAGATACTTTTTGGCTATAAAACCCTAGAAGGAATTGGCAAGATAAATTTGGGAATTTAAGATCATTTTCTACATTGTACAAAGAAAAGAGTTTAGGGAGTGGAGCAATAGTTAAAGAGAGAAGAGTAGAGAATCAGAGAAAAAGTTCATATCATGAAATCGAAGATGGTCATTGGAGAATCGAGAAACAGAGGATTTCAAACTTTGGCAAAGGTACGGTTAGATGAATTTGACATTAAAAAGATTAGAAAATTTGAGAGCAGTTTAAGTGAAGCATAATTGCAGAAGGTTAAGGAGCTAGGGCATAAAGGATTGGATTTGTGAAGTGAATTGCCTTAGTTTGACAATGAGGATGTGATCAGATTAACTTTAAGTCAAGTGTAGACTGATTGTATCATGTTGGATAAACCCTATCCAATTTCCAAGGATATTATTTTAGGTATTATTGGTATGTGTGACAAAGGTAGTGTACTGGTTAAGAAGATTGTAAAGAATAAAGAGGTTGAAACCCTGACAGGTGTGATGGGAGATCAGAGAGCACTATTGATCAACAAAATCATCAATCCCACGGTGAGGTATGTTGTGTATGATATATCTTACAATATTTATTTCAAGAATAAGGAAGGTTCTACTTTGGCTATTGTTGTGTATGTTGCGCACATGATTGAGATGCAGTATTCGATTTGTGTAAATTGTTAAAGAATCGGTTGTTAGAGAACATTATAATGACAAAATATCAAGGCTACCCCTTCTAGTTTGGATTGTTGCTTGTATGTTTGACAATGTATTTTCTAGGATCTTTACTGATGAAGGAAAATGTGTTATGGGAATCTCAAGTCTTGGTTGCTAGATAGATCTATTGGTATCCAAATGGTTTAGAAAAGAGAGAAGAAGCTTGTGATGTTTACTTTAAGTCATTTCTGGATATGTGGTGTATTGGTTCGATAAACCCTACTACCAGTTCGACTAAGGAGGGTCTGACCTACATAAAGAGGAAGCTAAAGGAGATTATGTCCTCTGGTTTTCCGAAACCTGAAAAGATAACATGCAGGATATGTTGGAGAAATGTGATGATGCAATTAGACACCTAACTTTGGTTAATTAATTTAATCAAATTTAAATCCTTTCCTTCTAATTAATTCCCTATCCCATTCCTACTAATTAATTAATTCCTAATTAATTCATTCCCCAACCCATTTTCTCATAATTAATTAACCTAGTTAATTAATTCCCTTTTTTCCATCCCATTTGATTAATTACCTTTAATTAATTAAATATCCCTTTTCCCAAAACCACCATGGATTAATTAATTTAATTAATTAATTAGACTCAAATCCTATTTGAGCACATGGCTCCTACATTTTAACCACTTTCTTCCAAGCCTCCCCCCAATCCTATCCTAACCAACCCTATCCTATCCTAGGCATCCTATCCTAACCAGCTTTATCATATCCCTTCTAACCTCCCACACATGTGTGCACATTCTAACCAATTTTCCCCATTTTGAGGAAAATATCCGATTTTGGGTGGCCTTGCCCAAAATAGACATGTGTCCCAAGGACACGCATCTCTCCCTCCATTTTTGGGTGTCTTTGCCCAGAATGGACATGTGTCCTCATCCCTCTCTTTCGTAGTTGAGACACGTGTCCCTTTTTGGAGGACAAGTGTCTCCTCTTCACCTCCCCTTCCCTTCCTCATCTCTCCTATTTAATCCCCCTCATTTTAGACCAAATGATCCACCTTTTTTTTAATATACCGTCATAATGCCCAATTTCATCCACTTTTCACTCAATGCATCATTACTCTGCCAAAATAATCACTCATACTCACACATCCGTTTTTCATCTTGTATACACCTAAAAATGCTCTAAAGATAATTAATTAAATAAGCAATTATTTAATTAATCCCCCTTCCCAATTTAATTGAATCCATTAGAAATTTGATTAAATTCTCCCATTCATCTACTTATTAATAAATCTAAGGATTTATTTAATAGGTTCATTTCAATAGTCCCCTTTCATTAATTAATCCCCCCCCCCATTTAATTCATTTCTTCTAATCCCCTAATTAATAAAAACAAATCAATTTATGAGTTTGTTGAAAGTTAATTAGTCTTTTCCTATTATTTGAATTTTTAAATACAAATTCCCCACATGCCTCCTAACCTAACCTATTCCACCTAATCCTGGGTTTAACTAACCCTATCCTATCTTTCACATCCTAAACTCCTTATCCTAACCTCCTATGGGGTGGATATTCTCCCCTTGAGACACATGGCACTTATGCCACATGTCTCCTTTGGACATTTGCCCTCTTATGAGCAAGGCTCCTTGACACTTGTCACCACAGAGACGACAAGTGTCCCTCCCTCCAACCTCTTCTTCAACCTCCTCCAATTTCACCCTTGATATCTTCAGACTCAATCTTGACCATTGATTCCCACCATCTCACCCCTGGCCTTGGAAATCTTATAAATATCCCCCATTTTGGGGCACAAAGGATCCCATCTCATATCATTTTAGGCATTGTTAATATAGGCATATCCATTCTAGCATATCATTTAAGCATTGTTATTATAGGCAACTGCATCTTAGATCTAGTTTAATTTGATCATATTCTAGCATAATTGTTGAATCATATAGAATAATCAATCTCTATTCTAGCTTAATTTCATCATCATCATCATAGCTTAATCATGCATATCATTAGCTTAATTAGCCTCTTGGATCAATCTAGCATAATCAATCTCATCTAGCTTGCATATCATATCATTTTAAATCCTTTGTCTAGGTGTAGTCAAGTCACTAGGATTGCTTATCCAGATCTGAGAGAAAATCCACACTCACATCTCTTAGGAGGTGATAGGTCGCTTTGTCATGGTTTATCTTTCGTTTGACTTTAATTTGTTAACCATGCTTGTAATGATCTATTGAGTGTTTGTGTTGTAGCTGCAGGTACCGTACTTCACACACATGACTCTCATTATCACTTGCATCTACAATCATGGATCACAAATTAGACATTCATTGACGTCATGAGCACACATCCAATCACGAAATAATAAAATCAAAGCAAGGATATTGGTTTGCATTGCTTGTCATTTTTATTTTTGCTTTGGTTTTATCATTTCGATCTTGAAGTGTTGAGTTTAATGGCTTGTTTTGGTTAATTAGTTTATCTTTTTATCCTTTAGGTTAACACGCACATTTTCCCTCATACATTTCTGGCACGCCCGGTGGGATCCACTTCACGGGTCATTTTAACATTTTTTTGTTGTTTGAGTGTGTTTTTGACAGATTTTGAGCACTTGCTGGCAAAAAAGTGGAATTACACTCAGATTTTTGCCACAACAGACGTCTATTTTCTCAATCCTGAGATTTCACGAACTAGCGAGAACGCACTTTGAAACAACGAGAACACAAGCTGAAACTGTAAGAACGCTACCTAAAATAGTGGGTTCGCATTCCCGTAGCTGGACGAAAGGTATATATCTCCATTTTAAGTTTCAGGATTTTTGTAAATGTTTTTTGGCTTTTTTTTGCACAGTGGCGAGTTCACTACCTGAAGTAGTAGGAATGCGTGATCCAGTGGGAATACTCCCTGAACTAGCAGGAATGCGACCTAAACCAGTGGGAACGCACCCTGAAATAATGAGAATGCAACATAAACCAACAAGTTTGTGTTTTAGCTATTTTTCATAAAATTTACATTTATGTCTAATTAAAACTTACAAGTTAAGTTGTAGTTTGAAATAGCGGATTTGCATTATGAAACGACAGGATCGCTCTTATCATTTACATAATTTTTCAGAATATTGTTATCCTACTAATCTGCTAACTTGTATGTTGGATGACTAAATTTTTTGCAAGTTTGCACTCTAAAACAACGGGAATGTGAAACAACGAGAACACATGAAATAGCGGGAACGCGACTTGAAACAACACGTTTGCACTGTGAAACCACGGGTTTGCATTATCATTTTCATGATTTTTCAGAATGCTCTTTTCAGACTAATATGTTAACTTGTGTATTTTTGGATGAGATTTTTCTAATGTTTGTGCAACAAATCGAGCGATAAGAAGACCCCATACTTTGAAAATATTAACAATTGGTTGCAGGACCGTTAAAGAGGGGTTTCGTGAAAACAATATTTCCTTTATTGCTTTCATTTTGCATTTGTGTCTTTTGTTTAATCTAGGCACACTTCAATTCAACTAAGTAAATGGACATGTTGTGTATTTTGAGTAATTAGGCACACTTCAATTCAAGTAAAAGAAATGAACCCCATGGCTTTATTGATTAGCACACTTGTGCGCATGTAGAGTGGTCCTACTGCTAACACACACTATCCTCTCCCTCTGGCTCTCGTTGTCATAGGTGCAAGAGAAAAGTGTTAGTGACACTCATTTTTTCTTTTTAGTAGTGAATCACATCTTGGGGGCCTCATCACCTCAATAGAGTGTTTCAATATAGGGGCACGTTGGGGATAGCATCTCTCCCAACATGACCTTGAGCTATGTTTTTTGAGCTCTATACAAATACCTGGTCAAATAGATGAAGTCTTGAGTGAATTCATCGTATGTGGAGGCCTTCTCTACACCGATAATCTCAATTAAAGTCTTAAGTGGCTTGCTTCGAGAATTCGTTGTTGGACTGGACCTATCAGAAAATTACTATGATCCAATTGTTCTTTAGTATCCAAAAATCATTCTATGTGTTAACTCAAGTGTTGTGATACACGCTTACCGAAGAAACTCCTCATGTACCCCCCAATTTAAGATAGAAAATTCACTGGGAAGTGATTACTTAGGAATTCAAAGCTTGGCATGCCTGAGAAGTGTGTGCTAAGGTCGGAGCTAGTGCTGCCAAGCTTCTATCTATCTGGTTGGATGTGGTATTTTATGGTTAGGATATTTAACACATACTATCATTTGACTATCCATAGGGATATACTTGACTGATTTTATCTTTTTTATGGTCATATCTTCATGCTTGTTATGTTTGGTGTCAAGTCTTTTGTCAAAATATTAGCCTAGTAGGTTCGTGGTCTAGGATAGTGGGTTTGCAGTCGTATTCTAGTAGGAATGCTGTCAATTTTGAGCCAAGAGTGATACACTTAGCGCAGTCACTGTCACTCTATCAACCAATGGGTTTGCATTTTAATCCCGCGGGTTTTCTCGAAGCAGCGGGTTTGCACCCTGAACTAGCGGGTTTGTTCTTTATGGTGTTTATCACTCTATTCCAGCGAGTTTGTACCTTGAAACAATGGGTTTGCACCCTGAAACGACGGGTTTGTTGTTTATAGTGTTTGTCACCTTTTTCCAGGGGTTTGCACCCTGAAACAACGATCTTGCATTTTTGGTGTTGTTATTTTGTCCAAACATTTTTCAATCTTGCCTATCTTGTTCTAGTAGGTTTGCACCCTCGTCCTAGTGTGTTTTCTTCGTCTTGTCCTCTTTGGTTAGTTCAGTCTTTTATGCTATCAATTTTTTGGTTCATTGATTTACAATCTTATGTTTCCCCAACAGTTAGAGTCTACCTTTGGTGATCCCAATCTTAGACGTCATTGTGTTGTCATTATGTTGTCTGCATTGCATTAGACATTTCTTGATCTTTCAGCAGTTATGACTTATCTTTCGTAGTCTTGTCCTTAGAGGTCACAGTGTTATTGTTATGTTGTTTGCATTATCTTAGAAACTATTTGATCTACCAGCTTTCAGGATCTATCTTTTTGTGATCTTGGTCTTTCGATGTTGTTATGTTGTCGATATGTTGTCCACATTGTAGTAGAAATCTTTAGATTATTAGTAATTGATAGCTTTATCCGTGTGTTTCTCTGGTCCTAGATGTCATTGGTCTAGGCGTTATGTTGTCCATGATTCTCTAGGTTATAGTTTGATTAGTATCCTTTGGTTCTTGGCTTCGTGTAGCATCGGTCATTGTGTCCCTTTTGCATCCAGATGCTATTGATTTTTCAGTTAGATCGCCTTTTGTTTCATATCTACTAGCATCAGAATTATTGTCCATCGTCATTTCCTTCTTCGTAAGTCAAAGGTTGAACATAAAATATCCAAAATTAAACATCAAAATTCATCCTCTTTCCAACTTCTTCAAAGTTAGTCCCCATCTCATCTTAGTCTTTGGTCTATCATCCATTACCATATTTTATCTCTCCAACTCATCAACTAATCATCATGTCGTAATTCTATTATGATGAGTCTAGTCGCCCTTCATTTTATCCCACTTCACCCTATGTCGATGATGACGAGGGTATAGTTGATCAACCTGATGACACATATATCCAAGTAATCTCTCAATCCTACTATGATGAATATGGTCATTCCTCCTTTTCTTCCACTCCACCCTATGTCGATGGTGATGAGGGCATGGTTGATCAACCTAATGAGACAAATTTCTAAGTCACATCACAATCCTATCTCAATTCTCCATCCAATTCTAATCTTCCATCCTATCTCAATTTTCCTTCTTGTTCTAATCTTCCATCTTATCTAAATTCTCCATCCATTTCTAATCTCCCATTTTATCTCACTTCTCCATCCAATTCTAATCTCCCATCTTATCTCACTTCTCCATCCAGTTTTAATCCCCCATCTCATCTCACTTCTCCATCCAATTCTAATTTTCCATCCTATCTCAATTCTCCATCCGGTTCTAATCTTCCATCTTATCTAAATTCTCCATCTAGTTTTCTTCATCCAGTTCTAATCTCCCATCTTATCTCACTTCTCCATCCAGTTCTAATATTCCATCTTATCTAAATTCTCCATCTGATTCTAATTTTTCATCCTATCTCAACCCTTAATCTAATCATAATCTACCATCATTTGTCATACAAGCTATGAATAGGGCATGAATTATACAATGCCATTATCATTTGTGCCCCCACTTGTCCAATGAATGCCATAAGTGGTCAGTCAAGTAGCATCACAACCTACTGTTATGCAACCGTGATTCAGTTATCTACAGGCACTGTCTTCACACATCATTGTGATGAACATTCATGAACAAACATGTATCACTAGTCGCAATCCTTCATCTCACCTCAATCCTCCACCATCCACTTCCTCCTACCTCAATCCACCATCCACTGCATCTTGTCTTAATCTACCAACTTCCCTTCCAACTCCCACATCTATCATTCCTCTCTCACTTCATAACACTATCAAAAACCTTTCATCCATTAAGATTGTCTGCCCATAATCCCCATCACCTACTCCTACCGTCATCCAAACTCCAATTGAAGAACCTCTCATCCTCCCATCCACTTCACCTATCCCAATTGATGAATCTCTCGTCCTTCCATCCACTCCATCTACCCCAGTTGAGGACCTCCCCATCCTTCCATCTGCTCCATCTATCCCAGCTGAAAAATATCTCATCCTTCCATCCATTCCATCTCTCCCAGTTGAGGAACTCCCCATCATTCCATCTGCTCCATCTACCCCAGTTGAGGAACTCCTCATCCTGTTGGTATTTTGGTATGGTTTTGTCATTAATGTCAACACCTACTAAAACTCTAGCACTTTGGAGATCCAGCAACATTCACCGACAAGCAAGTGACTTTTGCACAGTCACCGGTATATGGTACACTGGCAGGATATAATGATCATCGGCACTTGGAATGGTGTGGAAAACACTTGGTAATATCAAAAGCATCGTTTTGACATCTTGTCTTGGAGAATTGGTTATTGGTATATTCATATTTGCATATTTTCTATTACCGACAAATAGGTCCAGGGTATACACCGACAGATTTATCTTTTCCAGATCAGCATGGCACGCTTTGTGTTAGGGTTTCAAGCAGATCCGAAGCAAATATGAACTAACAATTATATGCAAATTTAAATACAAAAGATAAAGAAATAAAATAGGACACAAATAACACAGAGATTTAACATGGTTCACCCAGAATGGGTTACGTCCACCATACATAGTCGTCCAATCTTTCTTATTATCCAGCAAAAATAGTACATCAACCTTACAATGCCTTAAGCATCCTAGCCACTTATAACATGCATTTTTAGGGCAAAAACAAAGTCGGCCTTTTTAGGGTTTTATTATTGTAGACACCCAAAAATGGTCAACGCTTGCGAAGTCATACTTTAACAATTGCGCATTGCCTCATTTTAGGTTTTTGTGTCGCATTAACATTTCTCCTATGTCACGCACTTGGTCTTTATCATTTACGAACATCGAGTCATTCTTCTATATTCTTCAATCATCTCGTCCTCAAATTTGGTCTTGTCGACAACATTATCCAGTCATGATTTTGATTGATTTTATCTTGTTGCATCAATGTGCGTGCTTATTTGTCATCATTTTGGACATCGTCAATCCTAATTAGGGTTTTGTCCTCTTATCAATCTTATCAATTTTATCATCAATCTTATCATTTTGGACATCGTCAATCCTAATTAGGGTTTTGTCCTCTTTTCAATCTTGTCATCATGCGATCGATTTGTCATCGATCGTTGTCATTGTTTGATCTTGTCATTTTGCGATCAATTTGTCATTGATCGTGGTCATTTTCAATCTTGTCGTCTTGCAATCTATTCTGTCATCGATTCTTGTCCTCTTGTCGATTTTGTCATTTGGCGATCTATTTTGCTATCGATCATTGTCTGTCTTAATTATGTCAATTTGGATCAATTTGTCATTGTTCCTTGTCAATTGGTGCATTTTATCAGTCAAATCATTTATCACATTGGTCATTTATCAATCCAAAATCAAATCATGATCAAGTCAATTATCTTTCATCAAGACCTAATTTATCTCTTTAGGGTTTCGTGATTTAATCATTTAACCTTGTTTGTTATTTCTCCCGCTAGGATTAATAATTTATTTATTAAACCTAAGTCTTCTCATTACAATTAAATGTTCATTTAATTGGCTAATTATTCCTCTTTGTGAATTAATTAATAAATGAAAGATTATTAATTAATTTACCTAATTTCTAATTTTCTTCAATTACCTAATTTCTAATTCCTCCTATTTTCTAATTTTTCTAATTTCTTAATTCTTAATTTCAAATTCCTCCTATTTCTCTCCTAAATTTATGGAAATGACATAGAAATTTGTCATAGAATTTGTCATAAATTGTCATAAATTCTTGACATAGAAATTTGTCATAGAATTTTTCATAAATTGTCATAAATTTTTGTCATAGAATTTGTCATAAATTGTCATAAATCCTTGCATAGCAATTTGTCATAAACATGTCATAATTTTGCTATTCTTGATTTGAATTTCCATTCGAATCACTGTCATGCTAATCTTGTCTTTTCTCCAATTTATCTATAAATTGGATGATTTTCTTCAATCAAATCCCTTGATTCTTAATCCCTAATTATGCTATTGAATTTATGCTTCTAGTACTCTTGATCAATCATCAATATCCATCTTGCTTTCAATTGTGTGTGTGCACTTGTATGTGAGATCCACAATCCAACCATTTGAAGAGGAAAGAAGAACAATGGAGCCGCATGAAGGAGCGTTCAAGTCATGTCTATAGTTTGCATAATCTTTCATTTTTTGAATGCTTTTTATCTCATGTCTCTATTGAATGTGTCTTAGGATAGATTCATTGCAAATTATGCATTTGTGATTGAGCTAATAATGATTAATGTTTTTACTTGCATGTGATGATTCCTATTTCCTATGCTACATTAATTGGTGAACCCGACGTGAACACTAACCATCTAACCCCTTTATGGTGTTTTTGAGTGCTTTCAAGTTGATTTGCAGGCCAAAAACCCAAAAACAGGGTCGTGCAGGGTTTTCTGGAGACTTCTGCGCCTGTGTGAGACATTCTGCACCTGTGTAAGGCACACAATTGCATTTTTTATGAGTTTTGCACCTATGTTAGTTCATTCTGCGCTTGTGTAAAAAAAAAAAAACCTGCACTTGTGTAAGGTAACCTGCGCCTGTGTTATGACTTCTGTGCCTGTGTCATGACTTCTGCACCTGTGTAAAGTCCAGAACAGAGGTAAAAATGCAGTGTTTTACTTGAAAATTGTCTTGATTTTGCATTCTGTTTTCTGTGCTTTAGATTTTGGTACTAATTATCTATGCAGGATATTGGCATACGCATGACAAAGACAATAAATCAAACTACTAACATGTGTTATGCAGAATCGATAGTCAAAGACAACAAATCAAACCTCTAACTTTGGTTTTGCAGGTTGCCTTGGAGAAACAACCAAACTTTGTGTTTGTAATTTTTAATTAGGCACCTAGTGATTTCTAAATAGGTTGGAATGAACATGTTTTTGCTTTGATTGTTGAGTGTGACATTGGAGTAGGAGAGTATGCTCTCATCCTTTTTAGGGTGATCAGAAATCTAGATCTTCGATACCATGCTCGTGTCTTTGATTGAGTATCTCCTTTAGAGGGCCTGCCTTCCCGACCACTTTGCTTTTGCAAGCAAGTGATAATCGTGAGAAGGGAACGACCCAAAGTGAGTACGGCTAGAATTCCTTGGCATTCTAACTCACTATAAACAAATACCTGATGAGCGAAAGCTTTGAAGGAAGTGTTACGTGGGAATTGTAGTTACTTGGGAAGTGATGACCCTTGGACTCTTTCTCATATCAACATCTAAGTAGGGCCTCAAGGTCTAAATCGTGCTTGTGCGACTACATTTGTTTGGTATCTTGGTGGGCTTAATGTCTCAATCATGCTTGCGTGACATCAAGGAGTAACACTTAACAGAAATCCTGACTAAACACCTTGTTTTTAGAGGCCAAAAAACCCTTCTAGTTGCTTGAGAAGGACAAGTTTGGATACTTGGAAGAGATACTAAGTTCGCCATGGGGAGATTTCCATGGGGACTGATGCTTGGCTGCCCTGAGAAGTGAGTGCCATGGAGGGGAGCCCGTGGGGTCAAGCATCTATGTATTCTCCTTGAATCCCATAACGAGTCTACCTCTCAAGTACCTATTGTCCTTGCCTACCATAAGAAATGTGGGAATGAGCATGATTGTCTTGAGTCTATGTTAAAATATCTTGTCTTCTTTGTTTGTCAAAAGTTGAATTGCATCTCATTTCAAAAACAAGGCCAATTGATTAAAAACAAAGTTAAACACAAGAGACATTCATCCAACAAAGGTTCAACAAGATTCAGAAAACATCTTCAAACATGGTTATCAAACATTGTTCAAAATCTTGTCTTAACATTCATGTCACTTACATTTAGGTTCATCCTAGGTTGCATTTTGCAAAGTTCATTGTCAAGTACCAAGGTTAAGTTTCATCTAGGTCATACTCCTTTGCATATCAATAAGGGTCATCCATTTTGCATGTGTCCTCTTGCATTAAAGTCATACCATTGTCATACATTCATATTTGCATACCCTAAGTCTCTTCATTAAGCTTAAGTCATTATCATATCATAGCAATTGTCCCTTTGCATATAGTGTCAAAACTAGGTCTTGTCATACTTGAGTAATCCAAATCTTTGATAAACCCTAAGTCATTGTTAAGAAGTCTAGACCTTATCAAACCTTTTCTCTTTATGTCATCAATGTCATTTCGTCAAACCTAGCTTAGTATCCAAGCATATAGGGGAGACATTGTCATCTTGTCCTTTTGTCACTTGGTCCTTTTGTCCTTTGAGGTCTAGACATCATTTCAATTTCCCAAGGGTCTCTCTTTTAGATTTGCATTCAAAAGTTTGTCAGAATCTTCAAAACAACCAAAAACATAGATTGCATTTTCATCTATCTAGTTTGCATTTAGTTGCATACCATACATTATCCTTGAAAAATTCCAAAAATATTGCATTTGCATAGTGACATGTCTATTGAAACAAGGTTCCAAGCACCAATGATGCAACAAAGTTTGACATATCAACTGACAATGCAATCACAATTCTATCCAACCCAACAACAAAGCAACATTGATCAAACTTTTCATGATGATGTAAATGTCCAAATACAAAAACTAGAGGAGAAACTAGCTCAAGAAAATGAGATATTGGAACAAAGAGTGAAAAACATTCAGAAGAATAGATCGCAAATGTCCAAAATGTTTCAAAAATTGCTAGGTCGAAATCCAAAGATTGAGCCAATTGATGTAAAATCTCTTCTTGAACGATCAGACATACCAGCTCTCCTCTCCCAAATAGAGATGATGAAACAATTTGAAGAAAAGAGACAACATCAATTTCAACATTATGTGCCTCCACAACAAGAACAAGAAGGTGTTTAATATCAATCAGATTTTCAACCATCACAACCAATGGTTCAACCAATTGATCAACATTTTCAACCATCACAATCAATGGTTAAATTTCAACAATATGTCCAACCAACTATACAATGTCAACAAATAGTTCAACCAATGGTGGAATATCGACAAGTTCAATCAACATATCAATGTCAACAACCACAATCACAAATTCAAAAACAAAACTTGCAACATGCACCAAGCCAAATTTTGAACATGTCAAACCAATTTGAGCAACATCTAGTTCAAAATCAAAACATGACATCAAACCAAGACCAACTCCTTGCCAAACAAGTTCAAATTCCAGATACAACTATGTCAAAACCTCGAAAGAAAGGTGGCTTTATTGCAATGATCTTAAGGAAACGACCAAGTGAGTTCTTTGAGGAAGATCAAGATAATACAACTATGTCTAGCAATGCCTCCTCCCCCCATAAACACATTGACTCTCCAGTGGCATCTATCCCTACACCTTTAGAAGTTTCAGAAGAACCTTCCATATTGTCCTCATCAAATAATACACCCAAGGATGCAATTATCCAAGAGCTATCCATAATTGATTGCCAAGATAATCCAATTCATGATGCACATCCTTGTCATGTTTCAGAAATACAAGACCCAATGCAACCATGCACTTTATTGCCATTACCTGTTTTAGAGGACCCCATTCGAAGTCCTTCTTCCTCATGTTCAACCATTGAATCCTTGCCAGAATCCATTACAATTGTTCAAAGTGCATCCCCTTCATGCCAAATCATTGATTCGTTGTCAAAATCCTCCATGCATATCCAAAGTCCAACCTCATGTCAAGAGGAAAATTTAGAGCACGAAGAAATGTGTCCTAAAGAAAATCAAGATCAAGATCCCGAAACCTTATCATCCCATCCAATTGTTGACCAGGACCCCATCTTCCCAGACACTCACGATGATTCCCCTATTCTTGTCCATCCTATCCAAAGTCCTATTGACACTCCATTCCTCGAGAAAGATCAAGATATCCCAGTGCATCCAATCCCAAACGATCCCCTTCCATTTCATGCAAATAATGTCCTTTCAAATCCCATTGACATTCCACTTCCTGAGAAAGATCAAGATATCCCTTCCATCCTTTCCGATGATCCCATTGAAAGACAAGAGCAAAGCACCTTTAAAGAGGATTCCAATGATCTTCCTCCTTGTCAAGATCAAATTCTTCCTTCAGATCCTCCACAAGATCCACTTGTTCCTCCATCTCCTTGTCCTAATCCCGCATATCCACTCCAAGATGACATTTCTTTTGACGATCCCATTATTTCTCCCATTCCATCTCTTGAAGAGCCTATCATTGAACCATGTCCACTACATGATCCTAATCCCCCTCATGATCCTAATACCCCTCATGATTCTAATGTGTCAATGCAAGATGTTCATGAACCCTCGACATGCATAATGGGTTCTTCCACTTTGGTGCAATCTGATCCACTTCAAGATCTAATTATTTCTCTCATATCATATCCACCTCATAATGGACTCACATCTTCTTCCCAAAGCAAAGAGTATCCTATTAGTCAAAATATTGATAAAGGCAAAGGGGTAGACCTTCACAAGCAAGAACCTTTCCATATCAAAGAGTATACTAATGGTCATGGCTACAAAGCTCACACTCAAGGCATTGGTATCCCTTCAAAGTCAAAATCCAAATGTCCACCTTCCCCATCATCGCTTCCATCCATTCTAGGTCCCTATATCCCTCCATCTCCTATGCAACATCAGCAAAGGCACACATCTTGGAGAACCTTCCATCCATCCCACATGCCTCCATATCATTCCCATCCACACCAACATTCATTCCCTCTTCCAAGCAATTTGGATGCCAAGTATAAAAGTCATAAGTCTAGCAATCCACATGTATTCAAAGATCAACATGTCCAATATAATCGACATGTCAAAACAAAGAACAATATGATCTATAAAGAAAAAGAAATATCCAAAAGGCCACAAAGGCCCACTGAGCAAAATAAAGCAAAGTCAAAATATATATGGGTTCCTAAATCCCCTGTGCAAGCAATGCACTCCAAGGAACCACAAAAGCATGAAAAATCAAAAACCATGTGGATCCCTAAGCGGCTCCTTGAAGCACAAAAGCCTAAAGAAATATCCAACTTGGCATCCAAAATTGCTATTCCTCCATCCAAATCTTCCAAGTCTATTTCTCCATCACCTTCTTCATCCGTTTTGGGCCCTTATGTCCCAAAATCCCAAGCTATTCCTCCATCCAAATCTCAATATCCAAAATACATTTTTCCTCCATCAGTCCATCACCCCTCAAGGTGTGTGCCAATGCCGATCTTGCCAACATTTCCGTTCATTGAAGCCCAATTTTTCCCATACCCCATCCATTATCCAATGCATATTTTCCATCCTTCGATCCCTTTGATCCCATCCTTTGCATAAATCCTTGCCTTAGTTTCATCTCATTTTCCATGTCCTTATCCTACCAACGTCTTTGAGCATACTTTTAAAGGCCATGGTCCATTTTTTTCAAGGCTACTATCCAAAGAAAAAGACGCTTGAGTCCTTCTTCCATCCCCTATCATGTGTCCATCTTCTAATGAAAAAGTCAAAATGCAAAAAAAAAAAAAAAAAAAAAAAGTGAGAAAAAGAAAAAAAAATAATAAAATAATTCATCCACTAGTGAAAACCTGGCAAACAGGCGCCTTGGGCAAGTACCGTGATGAAAACCTGGCAAACAGGCGTCATGCGTAATCTATGAACTTCTTGCACACCACACTTGGGGGTAGGTTTTATCCTATCATATCCTTTTGTCCTTCATTGTTCCATTATCCTATCGAACCCCTGTCATTACCCTCCATTATCCTATTGTCCCTCATATGTCCATTTCTTTTTTCCACCTTTGATCTTGACAAGGCTGAGGATCTTCATGAGCATCACGCATCTTGTTTGCAGCTTTTAGTCTATCATAGCTTTTGGTCATTTATCCATTTGCTTATTATAACCTTTCATCCATATTCCCTATCTTATTGCAACTTTCTGCCACTATCCCTTAGCCTATTCCGACCTTCAGTCCATGTCCCTTATCCATTCTTGGTCTTGCTTATCCTATCCGTATCTTATCACTATCTATACACTCTTTCTGTCCCTTGATCTTGGTCTGACATAAGGACGTGAAATGCAAAACATATTTTTCAAAAAACCTCTTGACATGTCCCTCATGCCATGTCACTGCTATACATTGTCATCTCCAGTCTCTTGTCCCATCACGCAATAGCCCTTGGAAATTGCATCTGTATTGTCTCCATAATAAAAGGCCTTTGTCTTCCCTCTATCCACCAACATTTTGGAAAGCCTATTTATCCATTTGTCATATTCCTTGCCTTGCTAGACACTGGGGGCAAAAATTTGAAAAATGTCCTAAAAAAGATCACAAAAATTTAAAAAATGTCCTGAAAAAAATTCATAAAAATCGAATAATGTCCTGAAAAAAGTCTAAAAAAAATATAATCAAATAATGTCCTGAAAAAATTCATAAAAATCAAATAAATGTCATGAAAAAAAAAAGTCATAAAAATTGAAAAAATGTCCTGAAAAAAAGGTCATAAAAAATTGAAAAAATGTCCTGAAATAATCCAAAAAAATCGAAAAATGTCCTGAAATAAAACCAAAAAAATCAAATAAATGTCTTGAAAAAAAAAAGTCATAAAAATTGAAAAAATGTCCTTAAAAAAAGGTCATAAAAAATTCAAAAAATGTCCTGAAATAATCCAAAAAAATCGAAAAATGTCCTGAAATAAAACCAAAAAAATCAAATAAAGTCCTGAAAAAAACACAAAAAAATTGTAAAAACATTTCAAAAACATTAAAATACAAAAACAAACATTTTGCAATAAAAATAAATCCCCTTTGAGCATCGACAGATCACTGAGCATACATCCAACGACAATCAATTCAACACTGTGCTTTAATGAAATCATGCATTACCAGATGGACTTTTTCAATCAAAATCAAACATTCAAACTGATCACAATTGTCATATCAATCGAATATCAGTATCAAAATCATTTTCCTTGTTCCTATTATCATGGGTCTTATACAGGGTGTGGTATACTCGAAACCAGACTGTGTCCTGTCTTAGACGGGGTACTGCATATCCTGAAACCAGACAGCATGATCGTCCTATCAGCACTTTCAACTTTGGACAATAAAGATCAAGATGTTTGTTTGACTTGTTGAAATTCATGAGTCTTATCTTTTTACTGATTTATCTTTGGCTTCGATCATGTTCCTATGTTGCTCAATGATGTCACTGAGTGATTTAGAGTGACCAGGATGGTTCATGATCCTTTTCTTTTTTGATTGTGATTGTTGCTTGTCTATGATGTGTTTGTCTTTTACAAAAAAGGGTTGCATTTCAGCTCTGGCCTTCAATGCCATGATGCTACGCATCCATTTTGCTATATTAAAATAAAGGTTCTCACCTACAAAGTGCATTACTGAAAGCAAGTTTTTCTTCGTCACTAATTTCCCTTTGTCTCATTTCTTCTTACTAACACTTCTTCCGTCAGTTCGGATAGTCAGTTCGGTCTAGTGCTCCGATTTCTCCATACATATGCTGCATCCTGCATTCATTGGTTAGTACATTTGCATTACATCAAGCATTTTATCCATTTCATTTCATAAATACATCACAAATACATAAAAATACATCCATACATGTTCATAAACAAGTACATAAGTCATCCATACATGCAAAATAACATAAGTCATAACATATTGCATCCCATCATATCGATGCATATCATATCATATATCCACATAATATCGGAGTACAAAATTGGACTGTCTGTCCTAAGTATGGCCTGCAGGCTGACTACATAATGTCAAACTACATCATGTCCACTGTCTATCATATGGAGCACATGCCTCTGTCACTGGGTGCTCCCTCTGTCCTCCTCATCCCTGCCATGTCTCGCAGATGATGTCCCTCTTGGTCCTGGCTGTGGTGGTCTCATAGGTCCACTCACCCCCATGCTGCTCAATGACCTCCGAGAGCGTGACCTGCTCTCTGTCCTCGATCGTGCCCGATATGAAGGTGCTCTCTGCTCCAGTGGAACTGCACTCTCATATAATGTCCTCCAATACAGTCTCTCCTCTCCGGTCTCTACCAGCATCCGTGCCATCTCCCGTGCACTGGCATCCCTAATTGACCCAATGAACTCAGTGACTCTCTGTCCCTCTCGCTGTGCCTGCGCTATTGTTGTATCTCGAGCTGCTGTGAGTCTGGCTATCTCCGCTCTGAATTGCTCATGCTCTCTCTCCAATGTCGCAATATAGTCCTGCTGACTCGCTATGGTAGCCCTGCACATATCCATTTCCTCTGTCCTAGCTGTCTCCGGCTCTATGGGAATATCCTGCAATGTCTCCTGATCAGCTGAGTCTGGCTCATCATCATCCTCCCCACCATCATCTCCATCATCGTCCTCCCCACCATCATCCCCATCTCCCTCATCCTCATCATCATCCTCGTCATCCTCCTCATCCTCATCATCTCCCTCCTCTCCTGTGAGTGGGAAGTCCTCCTGTCTCCTCGGTACTGGAATATCAGGATCAGTCAAAGGCACTGGCCGTCGTCGTGCAAACCATGTCTCATACTCCTCTATCGTCCCAGCATCTACCACATCTGACCTCCAATCCCACTGTCTCTGTTGTAGCTGTGCAAAGTCGGTATATGCTATGTGTGGCTGAATCATACTCCCCCACTGACTCGTCTCTCTGTGAGATCGAGCAAAGCATGCAGTCCTCCTAGGTACATCCTACCTCTCTCCAAACTGTCGTCTGACCCTCTCTGGCAGGTACATCTCAATCACTCTCTGGCGGTTCATTGGTCGCCCTATTAGGTACCTCTCCTGTCTGTAGTATGGTAGCTCATCATGATCATCTGACCATCCGGGGCAATCTCGATATGGCCTCCATATGAACTCTCTCAGTCTGTCTAGCTCATGTCGCCAGTATAATATGTATCCAAAAGGACCCTGTCTCAGTGCTCCACCATAGCAATACACATATGGTCGGTGTGGTACAATCTGTCTCTCTGTAATCGGTCGACATATGGCTATGTGCTCAAATGCCCATACCTGAAGCAATGTGACTCCACAGCTCAGTGTCTGCACTCCCTAATACGCTATCTGATGCAGCTGGAAATACAGCATAGCAAGCACACATGGTCCCCATGCATACACTGTCCCCTCTGTCGCCATCCGCTCTAGCACTCTTCCCCATCCAATAGGGAATCCATGTCCTCGTCTATCACCTGCTAGTAGACATGCTATCACCACTGCTATCACCACATATCGTCGGTCATACTCGGAAGCCATGCTCTCCCAGCTGATCTCCCTCTCGACAATGTCCAGATCATCTACGTCGCACTCAAATAGCCTGCATAACGCGTCTCTACCTATCACTGGGTCATACTCTATCATCTCCCCATGTATCGGAATGTGGAGGATGCGCCATACATCCTCTAGAGTCACCGTCGCCTCTCCAGTCGCCAAATGGAATGAGGAGGTCTCTGAATGCCATCGCTATGCCAATGCGGTAAGCAATCCTATGTTTGCCCTAATCTCAGGCATGTATGTGATGTAATATATCCCCAGTCCTGCTAATGTGTCTCTCTCTGTGCTCCTGAGTCTATGTCGTAGCATAAAATAGTCTGGTTGATTCTCCCGCGTGATCAACGGATACTGTCGACTCTGCATCACAATCGGGGCATCATTTTGTCAGTTTTAGGGTTTGCTCCTATGGGTTGCATTTCCTCATTTTCATGTCCAATCAGGGTGTTTTTCATCTACATCGACCTATCCTACCCTTATCCCCCCTTTTCTGATCATTTGCATGTCATTTCGACCAACAACTAAGGTTTTCATGCACTCTTGCGCTTGTGTCAGAGAACTTGCGCCTGTGTCAGGTAAATTGCGCTTGTGTCTTCCTACACAAGCGCAGAACACCTGACACAAGTGCAGAATTAGACTACACAAGCGTAAAAGTCATCTTTTTCATCCCTCGTGGGCCCCGCAATGTCCCGCAAATGAGTCAAATTCATGAAATTCAACACATGGGTTTTTGAGATACATACCGCTGCTCCTGCATCCTCCGATCGTCTGAATGTGTGTACACGTTCCCCAAGGTGATCCGCCATTGGAATGTTCGCCATCTGTCTGCAAGTGTCCTTGTCCAGAGCAACAAATTCTCCTCTTTGGCTAGTAAAAATGAGCAATTTTCACCCTCTTGGTCTCATTTATAGCTTTTTGTCATTGCATAGATGGACGTGCATCCTCTCCATCTTATGTTGGTCGCGGTCTTGTGCACCTTAAATTGCTTATCCTTCCTGCATCCGATCTCCGATTGTCAGTCTGTTCGATCCTATCATTTTTATCGATCAATTGGCCTCTTTTCTGCATGTTTCCGGCCAATTCCTCGAGGGGGCATGCATATGTCATTATTATTGTCCGGGGCATTTTCATTATTGTTCTTTGAAACAACGCTCAGAATCGCATTGTCTCAAAGAGGGGCAAAATGTAGACACCCAAAAATGGTCAACGCTTGCGAAGTCATACTTTAACAATTGCGCATTGCCTCATTTTAGGTTTTTGCGTCGCATTAACATTTCTCCTATGTCACGCACTTGGTCTTTATCATTTGCGAACATCGAGTCATTCTTCTATATTCTTCAATCATCTCGTCCTCGAATTTGGTCTTGTCGACAACATTATCCAGTCATGATTTTGATTGATTTTATCTTGTTGCATCAATGAGCATGCTTATTTGTCATCATTTTGGACATCGTCAATCCTAATTAGGGTTTTGTCCTCTTATCAATCTTATCAATTTTATCATCAATCTTATCATTTTGGACATCGTCAATCCTAATTAGGGTTTTGTCCTCTTTTCAATCTTGTCATCATGCGATCGATTTGTCATCGATCGTTGTCATTGTTCGATCTTGTCATTTTGCGATCAATTTGTCATTGATCGTGGTCATTTTCAATCTTGTCGTCTTGCAATCTATTATGTCATCGATTCTTGTCCTCTTGTCGATTTTGTCATTTGGCGATCAATTTTGCTATCGATCATTGTCTGTCTTAATTATGTCAATTTGGATCAATTTGTCATTGTTCCTTGTCAATTGGCGCATTTTATCAGTCAAATCATTTATCACATTGGTCATTTATCAATCCAAAATCAAATCATGATCAAGTCAATTATCTTTCATCAAGACCTAATTTATCTCTTTAGGGTTTCGTGATTTAATCATTTAACCTTGTTTGTCATTTCTCCCGCTAGGATTAATAATTTATTTATTAAACCTAAGTCTTCTCATTACAATTAAATGTTCATTTAATTGGCTAATTATTCCTCTTTGTGAATTAATTAATAAATGAAAGATTATTAATTAATTTACCTAATTTCTAATTTTCTTCAATTACCTAATTTCTAATTCCTCCTATTTTCTAATTTTTCTAATTTCTTAATTCTTAATTTCAAATTCCTCCTATTTCTCTCCTAAATTTATGGAAATGACATAGAAATTTGTCATAGAATTTGTCATAAATTGTCATAAATTCTTGACATAGAAATTTGTCATAGAATTTGTCATAAATTGTCATAAATTTTTGTCATAGAATTTGTCATAAATTGTCATAAATCCTTGCATAGCAATTTGTCATAAACATGTCATAATTTTGCTATTCTTGATTTGAATTTCCTTTCGAATCACTGTCATGCTAATCTTGTCTTTTCTCCAATTTATCTATAAATTGGATGATTTTCTTCAATCAAATCCCTTGATTCTTAATCCCTAATTATGCTATTGAATTTATGCTTCTAGTACTCTTGATCAATCATCAATATCCATCTTGCTTTCAATTGTGTGTGTGCACTTGTATGTGAGATCCACAATCCAACCATTTGAAGAGGAAAGAAGAACAATGGAGCCGCATGAAGGAGCGTTCAAGTCATGTCTATAGTTTGCATAATCTTTCATTTTTTGAATGTTTTTTATCTCATGTATCTATTGAATGTGTCTTAGGATAGATTCATTGCAAATTATGCATTTGTGATTGAGCTAATAATGATTAATGTTTTTACTTGCATGTGATGATTCCTATTTCCTATGCTACAATTACAATGTCGATTTTCATCAAAAAATACCCAAAAAAAAATTTCTCAGGGGCTCCTGCCCTTGAACCCCCGCTTTTCTCAAGGGCTACCGCCCCCGAACCCCTACCCAAGGCCTGACTCAGCCCCGGACCCCGACGAGGATATGTGTTGAGTGTACAGTACTTTGTTGATCAGTCACCACATTTCAACAATCTCCCACTTCAAGACTAATCAGGCTCCACACTGAACAATCTCCCACTTGGAGATTGATACTACACGACACCACTATACATGCAGCATCTGCTGGATAAAACACTAGGACTCGACTGGTATAAATTCCATAATTATTAATCAAGAAGACCAATAGAAACTAATGAAGAAATAAACTTCTCCCGTGGAACTGCCTTCGTGAACATATCGACAAGATTCTCACTTGTGTGAATCTTCTCAAGCCGTAACTGACCCTCCTCCAAAATAGTCCGGATGAAGTGGTACCTGAGCTGAATGTGCTTTGTCCTTGAATGAAAAGCAGAGTTCTTCGCAAGATGAATGGCACTCTGGCTATCAGTATACAATGGGCTATCCTCTTGTGTCTAACCCAATTCCTCCAGAAAGCATTGCAACCAAATCATCTCCTTCCTGGCTTCTGTAGTAGCAACATACTCAACTTCAGTGGTTGAAAGTGCAACAACCTTTTGCAGCCTAGAAATCCAACTGACTACAATTTCTTCTATAGTAAAAACATACCCCATAGTACTCCTCCGTGAATCAATATCACTTGCCAAATCAGAGTCAACAAATCCACTCAGAGTAGCATTAGATCCTTTGAAACATAATGCCTTCGTAGTAGTTCATTTCAAATACCGAAGAATCCATTTCACAACATTACAATGTTCCATACCCAGATTACTCATAAACCTGCTCACAACTCCCACTGCATGTGCAATATCTGGCCTTGTGCATACCATTGCATACATCAGACTACCAACAGCTAATGAATACAAGATGTTAGACATTTTATTAACTTCTTCCCGTGTCTTTGGGCACATCTCCTTAGTCAATTTGAAATGACTAGCCAAAGGTGTACTAACTGCTTTTGCATCCTGCATGTTAAATCTTTTCAACACCTTCTTTATATACTCACTTTGGGACAAATTCAAGGTTCTATTTTTCCTGTCCCATGTAATCCTCATACCGAGAATTTGCTTAGCTGCACCCAAATTCTTCATAGCAAATGACCTGGCTAATTTCTGTTTAAGATCATTTATATGTTGCATGTTAGACCCAACAACAAGCATGTCATCAACATAAAGCAACAAGATAATATAACTGCCATTATCAAATCTCTTAAAATATACACAATGATCAGAATGACATCTATGATAACCGTGTTCAGCCATGAAACTATCAAATTTTAAATACCATTGTCGGGGTGCTTGCTTTAGGCCATACAGACTTTTCTTCAACCTGCACACCAAGTTCTCCTTACCTTTGACCTCATATCCCTGTGGTTGCAACATGTAAATTTCCTCCTCCAAATCTCCATGGAGAAAAGTTGTTTTGACATCTAATTGTTTAAGATGTAAATCATCTGCAGCCACAAGACTAAGTACAGTTCTAATTGAAGTCATTTTTACAACTAGAGAAAATATTTCATCATAATCTATACCCTTTTTCTGTGCAAAACCTTTTACCACAAGTCTGGCCTTATATCTTTTCTAACCTCCTTCCTCCTCCTTCAGTCGATAAACCCATTTGTTAGGCAAGGCTCTTTTTTCTGCTAGTAAAGGGACTAAGTCCCAAGTCTTATTTTTCATCAAGGAGTCCATCTCCTCTTTCATGCCTAGCTCCCACTGATGTTTGGCATCCACCTGCATTGTTTCTTCATATTCTTCTGGTTCACTAGAATCAGTTAATAAAATAGAATACAAAGAAGGAGAAAATCTTTTAGGGGGTCTACTTGACCTCATATAATGTCTAACACTTGCAGGAGTTTGTGGGACAATCTGTTATTGCTAAGCATCAGGTACCTATGGCATTTCATTTTCAGGAATCTCATCCAACACCACATATTCTTGCTTGTCCTGTTCATGCTTCTTTTCCTGCATCTGTTCTTTATACATAACCTTCTCATTGAATATAACATCTCTACTTCTAATTATTTTCTTATTTTCAAAATCCTATAACCGATAGCCATATTCATCTATCCCATATCCAATGAAGGTACATTTATGAGATTTAGCATCAAGCTTGGTTCTGTTTTCTTTATCAACATGGACAAAAGCTTCGCAACCAAAAGTTTTTAGAAAAGAATAATTTACCTTTTTACCAGTCCATGCCTCCTCTATAATACCACCATCCAAAGGGGTTGAAGGTCCTCTATTTATCAAATAGACAACAGTATGTACAACATCTGCCCAAAAATGTAAGGGCAATCCAACATGCAATCTCATGCTCCTCGCGCGTTCCATGATAGTCCTATTCATTCTCTCTGACACACCATTTTTCTATTAAGTTCCTGGAACTGTCTTTTTCTTTCGAATCCCATTTAAGGAGCAATAATTTTCAAATGCTTTGCTGCAATACTCGCCTCCATTATCCGATCTGAGACACTTCAACTTTTTTCCTGTCTCATTCTCAACCAAAGCTTTTCATTTCTTAAAAGTTTGAAAAACATCTGATTTTTGTTTTAGGAAATATACCCATGTTTTTCTGGTTGAGTCATCAATAAAAATAACATAATAACAAGAGCCACCAAGAGATGATACCTGAGCCGGTCCCCATACATCTAAATGCACAAGCTCTAACTTCTCACTCTTCTTCTCTTTCCCAACCTTGAGAAATCTGACTCTTTTCTGTTTACCATAAACACAATTTTCACATAACTCTAAATCAATCTTCTTTAGTCCTGGCAATAGATTTTTGGAGTGAAGGGTTTTCATCCCTTTCTCACTCATGTGCCCAAGCCTATGGTGCCACATTATCAAATCTGTTTTTGCAACATTTATTGTTGTTGTCCCTGCAGTAACTTTATCTATAGCAGCTAGGGTAGAGTAAGTGTTACCTGTACACAGATATAATGTGCCTACCTTCACACCTTTAGCTATTACTAATGATCCTTTAGCGACCTTCCACATACTGTCTGAGAGGGTAACTATGCAACCTTCACTACCTAGTTGCGCTGCAGAAATTAAATTTCTTCTTAAATTAGGAACATGTCTTACCTCCTGCAGAAACCAGTCATTTCCATTCTGCAACTTGATCTTTATCTTTCCTTTTCCAACAATTTGACAAGGCTCATCATCACCCAAATATACCTATCCAAAATCACCTTGAACATAATCTAGAAAACATTTTCTATGGGGTGTAGCATGAAATGAAGCCCCAAAATCTATTACCCAGGAATCATTAACATTATCCAAACATAAGATTAAAGTATCTTGTAAAGTATTACTTGCAATATTAGCTTCCTTACTGTCATTTTCATTTTTGTCTCCTTCTTTTTTTTTTCAAGACCAACAATCTTTCTTTAGATGACCAGGCTTTTCGTAGTACCAACAATCTTTCTTTCCTCTAGATTGAGAGTGTCCTTTCTTTGACTTCCCTCATGACTTCTCATTCCCAGGGCCTTTTCCTCTTTCTTTTGATCTTCCTCTGTTCTCCACATTCAAAACACTACTCGATGATGTTGGAGTCTCACCTGTGCTTTTCCTTTGCATTTCCTCGCTTAGGATAACACCAACAATATCATCAAATACCAAAGTATTTTTACCAGAGACAGAGTTACTTACAGCCATAACCAAGCTATTCCAGCTTTCTGGTAAAGAACATAAAATCAAGAGAGCCCTAACCTCTTCTGCAAAAGTAATTTTTACCGAAGATAATTGACTGGTAATTGTATTAAATTCATTTAAGTGCTCTGCTACAGATCCTCCCTCACTCATTTTCAAATTAAACAGACACTTCTTAAGAAATACCTTATTCGAAGCCGAGGGTTTCTCATACAACTTAGCCAATGTCGCCATCAAATCTACAATTGTTTTTGCTTCTATTATATTGAATGCTACAGACGGTGCAAGGTACAATCGAATGGATCCCAGTGCCTTTCTATCTAAAATGTCCCACTCTTCATCTGACATTGTGGTCGCTTTCTTTGCCTTTCCTTCCAATGGCCACCACAAATCCTTTTGATATAGGTAATCCTCCATCTGCATTTTCAATAACTGATAATTCTGGCCATTAAACTTTTTGACCTTGAATTTGGAATCCTCCATTGCTCCCACTCAAATCTGAAAGTCCTGCCAATTTACAGAAAACCTCGCTCTGATACCAATTGTTAGGGTTCCAAGCAGATCCGAAGCAAATATGAACTAACAATTATATGTAGATTTAAATACAAAAGATAAAGAAATAAAACAGGACACAGATAACACAAAGATTTAACATGGTTCACCCAGAATGGGTTACGTCCACCATACACAGCCGTCCAATCTTTCTTATTATCCAGCAAAAATAGTACATCAACCTTACAATGCCTTAAGCATCCCACCTGCTTATAACATGCATTTTTAGGGCAAAAACAAAGTCGGCCTTTTTAGGGTTTTATTACAATGTCGGTTTTCATCAAAAAATACCCAAAAAAAAATTTCTCGGGGGCTCCCGCCCCCGAACCCCCGCTTTTCTCAGGGCCTGCTACCCCCAAACCCCTACCCGACCCCAGACCCCGATAAGGATACATGCTGAATGTACAGTACTTTGTTGATTAGTCGCCACATTTCAGCACTTTGGAGATGATTAATTATTATTGTAAATGCATTAAGCCAACATGTTCAATCGGTTATTGCATCAGATATTGTTTTGTTTGTAAAATGCTTTTATTGTAAATATCTTGTAGAGCCAACCTACTAAACTTGGTCTTAGGTTATGGTATAAATGTAAGATCTTATTTGTAAGATCAAATGTGGAATGTGAAAAAGGATTGTGTGAAGGTATATGCGAGAATAAGCAGAGTTATACATGCAGACATCATTTGAAGATTGAAGGAGGGTTTTTGTGAAGACAATCATAACTACACCGGTATTGAATCCAACATATGAAGATGCTATTTTGTGCAGTACATTCTTATTGGATTTAACCATCCAACTGTAATCAGTGTGACTCCCATTTTGTGATTGAGCAATGAGCTCTAGGCGCTTGGCCTTTCTACATTTGCAAACCCCATTTATGTACACTTACTATCTGCGGTAGTATCATCTGATTGTGGGTAAGGTTTCCCACTATGGTTTTTCCCCTTACAGGGTTTCCACGTACAAATATTGGTGTTATGTGTTGTGGATGACTTTGTCTTTATGTTTCATGCACTAATCCTTACCGATATAGCAATTAACTATTAAATTTGTCTACCGACATATTGAACTGGTTTACCGGTATTAATCATTAAGTTGGTTAAGTGGTTTTTGGTTTGAATTTATTTGACAACTGATTCAACCCCCCCCCTCTCTCAGTTGTCTCTGGGACCTAACACATCCTTCCATCCATTCCATCTCTCCCATTTGAAGAACCTCTCATCCTCCCATCCACTCCATCTCTCCTAGTTGAGGAACCTCACATCCTTCTATCCACTCCATCGCCCTCGATTGAAGAACCTCTCATGCTTCCATCTATGTTATCTACCCTAGTTGATAAATCTACAATCCTTCCATCCACTCCATATCTCCCAGTTGATGAATCTCCCATCCTTCTATCCACTTCATCTCTCCCAGTTGATGAATCTCCCTTCCTTCCATCCATTCCATCTGAAGAGTCTACCCACTCACCTCTTGTCACACTATCCATACTAATCCCACAATTCCAAGATCTTGTTCCAGAGCATGTTGAAAATTTTATTGATCCAAGTCAAGATCCTACCATTCCATCCCCTTCATCTCAAGATCCCCTACCATCCCCTATTCCAAGTCAAGATCCTCCCATCCCATCTACTTCAATTTTTTATCCTCATTTTCCTCCTATCCAAACCATCCCACCACCATCACTTTATCCCCTTAGTTCTCTTACATTCGTCCATGGCAGTTCATTTGTAGCAGAAGGCAATCTCATATGCACCACCCATTTTCCTCCATTTGATAAAGGACTCACATCTTGTTACCCAGAGAACAAGTATCCTACTTTAAATAAAATACTCAAGAAAATGAACTATCAAGAAAAAGGCTTAGGCATACATGAGAAAGGTATTTTGGAGCCCATCCATGTCAAATCACATCTAGGATCTCATGGTCTTGGTTACATATCCCATCATTTCAAATAAAAATGTTGGTACAACTAATGCAAAATCCAAGTATACTCCCAAACACATGATTGCCTCTTCCCATCGTTCCTCCAAATCATTTATTGCCATTCTGCCTCGTCCATCATATAAAGCTAAAACAACCATCCATCTTCCTCCTTCATCCTCAAAATCCATTTTGGGTTCCTGTATCTCAAAATCTACCGTCATATATCCCCCGCATACTAAATCCATTTTGGGACCTTATATCCCAAAATCCCATCCTCCATCTTTTCCTACTCATCCCTCCATACACAAATCCACTATCTCCATCATCCATCATAAACATCCTATTCCTTTCGTTCCTAGTCAGGATCAACAAAGGCACATGTCCTCACATTCCATCCAACATCCTACCTCCATCACTTCACCCATATTCCCTCCATCTCCTACACCTCTACACACTCCTTCCAATACTACTAGCATAAATTTGGATGCCAAATGAAAAATACATAAAGCTAAACATCCACATCAATATAAAGATGATCATGTCCACTCAAAAAGACATGTTCCAATAGTGCAAGAACTGATACAAAAATGCAATGAATCCCAAAGGCCGCAAAGGCCCACTAAAGAAAAAGCAAAAACAATGTGGATTCCAAAGCAAAAAGAAGCAGTGCATCCAAAAGAAGAACCTACAATGACATCAAAAATTGCTAGTCCACCAGCTAAACATTCTCCCCCTCCATCTCCTAAGTCTATTTTGGGTCCCTATGTCCCAAAGCTACCTATCCTAATTCCTCCATCATATCCACACGCTACATCCTTTGCAACATGTTGCAACGTTGGTCCTGACAGCGTCCCCCCATCACACTCACTTTCCCTCATTCCATTTGAAAAATTTCCACTATCATATCTCTTCCACCACATACATTCCCCATCAAAACCATCTAATCCAAACCTTTACATAATTCACTCATTCCTAATAAAGTTGTACCGACATCCAATGATCAGTCCAAATGGGCTCCTAATACCTTGATATAGAACTTGATGCTTGAGTCTTCCATCCATCTATCCTCTGAATCCACTTATCCTCATCTAACTCCATCCATGGATTTCCTCCCAAAAATTGGAAAATACCAACAACAAAAAAAAATCAGAAAATTCAAAAAAATAAAATCGTCCAATGGTGAAACCTTAGAAAATAGGCGTTGTAGACGTATAAAAATGACCATATTCCTAAATGAATATTTTATGTTCATTTCTCTATTTAATTAAATCCAATTTAATTAAATTATCCACATTCCTCTATTTTATTAAGTAAATTACTCACTTTATTTAAATAAAATTCACTATATCCATTTAATGAATAAATCATTTTATTCAAATAAATCCTCCTATCCACTTTTAATTAAATTCAAATTTAATTAAATAGTTATCCTAAATTGAATAAATCCAATTTATTTAATTTCCCCAAATTGCAACCAAATTGAATGAAAATTACTTTATTTCAATTAAATCCTATTATCCCCCCCATCCACTTGCAAAATCCCAAACCCCTTTCTAATCCCTTCTAGAATCTTCTAATCGCTTCTAATTAACCTAACCCCTCCTCTAAACTTTGTCACATCCCTAAGCAAAGGGAAGTCACTTCTCAAAGCCTAAAAGTCTTTGATAACCATTAAAGGTTTTCAACCTTCAACCACTAAATCCTCAAAGTCTTTGAAAACCATTGAAGGCTTCCAACCTTCAACCACTTAATCCCCAAAGTCTCCAATAACCATTAATGGTTAACTCAAACCCTCCCACATGGTTAAAACATTTGTTTTGACTCAACCTCTACCCAACCCAAGGGTCTTATCAGGCCTTTAATGCTTTGACCATGATTATCTCTTAATCATTTGTACAAAGGTTTATCCTTGGATTAAATCTTAATCCATTGGGTAAACCTAATTTAGACTTGACTCTTAGCCTTTAGATAACCATGAGGTCTTCTCAGGCCTTTAATGCCTCCAACCTCTTCTTTCAACCCAACCCTATGTTGACACTTGTCACCATTTCATTGGTGCCAATTGTGCACATGGATCCCCAACTTTCAAACTTGGCCCTTGATTAAACCATTCAATCTTGACCATCCATTGCCCTGTTTATGCTATAAATAGAGCTCTCATTCCTCCATTTTTAACGATCATCTTTCAAATTTGAAGCATCACACTTATGCTCAAATTCTCTCAAGCTTTCATTTCATATATGCTCATAATTTAGCCTCTTTTAGATCATAAATTAGACTAATATGCATGCTTAGATTACTTTCTTTATCATTTTAGTTCAATTATAGACTAAATATAGTATGCTAGGATAGTATTCATACTAATCTTGACATCTTATCATTCAGTTTATTGCATTTTAGCATCATACATAGCTTACAACTAAAATCAATTAAAAGCATCTCTCGTTCTCATATTTGCCATCCCTAAACCATTTTGCTCAGAAATCTGAGAGCAAAACATTGGTTTGAGGGACATTGTGAGATAGAGAACCATGGGACCCTCCTTGGGAAGTTGAGTAACATTACGTTACTCCATAGCTTGCATCAAGAAGTCCTGTGTGTGTGTGTGGACTGGTATTAACTAAATTTTCATATTTTAAGTTTTATTCACCCACTTTTTGTTGGGAAAAATGGTGTCTCAACCTTGCATTTATGTGAGGTTACTATTTATAGTAAGTTCTCATTTGAGCACGAAATGGTGCGAAACTCTCCCTGAAGCTTCTGGTTGGCTAGATAAGCATTCCGGTAAAGTTGCGTCGCAAGGTCACAGCTAGTTTTGAAGATATTAAAGTTTTCGTCCTGGAGGGGTGCAATAAAATGTTTAAACTTAATTTTGGGGACTTTAGAGGCTCCGAAACGCCCTAAAAAGTGGTCATAACCAGCAAAGCGGGTTGCGAGGTGATAGAGCACTTCGCGAGCTTTCCGGCGCTTCAAACGGTTCGTCAATCGAACACCCGGTTCTCAAGTTATGGCCTCCGGAAGTTTGTACTCTTGAAATAGGAAAAATAATTTGTATCGAATACATAAATGAGCTGTAAAAAGGGAGCGACATGTGTTGATGTGTGCTTTAACATGTCATAGGGCATCTAGAAGGAAGATAAGGTCAGCTACACCTTATTGGGTGGTTTTAGCTCATGGTTTTGTAATACCGTTTGACAGTTTCTTGTATTGTATCTCCTATTTATGAGGTGTGTGAGATAGAGGTTGTGTGTAAGAGTCTTATGGCTATTGAGTTGCCTCTGAATCTCTGATTAATGGTACTCCTGCGAAGAGCTTGCTCTGCAAGTATGTTGTAATCTGTTTTTGATTGCTGAATAAAATATTGAGCTGCTTTTGGAGTGTGGGGTTTTTCTCCCGAAAGGGTTTTCCCCACGTAAATCATTGTGTTGTGGTATGAATGTTATTATATCTATTTCTATTTTCTGTAACTGTTGTAATGATCTGAAATTTTTTTGCATTACCCTCCTCTCAAGGTTAGTGTAGGAAGTTGTTTCCGCTACTTAACTTCCTTACAAGTGGTATCAGAGCCTGATCACCTTTGGTTTCAATTGTGGGCAGTTGGGTTTTTTGAACTAATCCAGATTTGAGTGGGAGCTTGTGCAGAAGACACTTTTTGATCTTGTTGCAGGAATATTCAGATGGCGAGTTCGTCAGGGAGAATAGAGGTGGAGAAATTTAATGGAAGTAATTTTGAGATGTGGAAGCTGAAGATGGAAGATCTGCTAATAGATCGAGATCTTTGGGATGCTATTGATGCGAATGTCCAAAGACCCTCAGATCCTACTGCGGCAGCTCAGTATGATGTTATGGACCGAAAAGCCAAGGGTCTAATCAGACTGTGCCTGGCAGACTCTGTTCTAATCAATGTCCATGAAGAAAACTCTGCAAAGAAGCTATGGACTAAGCTTGGTGAGATGTATCAAGTGAAATCTTTATTAAATCAAATTTTCTTAAGAAAGAAATTGTATTCCTTGAAGATGGAAGAGGGTGGATGAATTGCAGACCACCTGGAAGCATTCAATATGTTGGTGGCTCAATTAGTATCCATCGGTGTTAAGATGGACGACGAGGAGAAATGTCAGATCTTGCTTTGTTCTTTGCCTGATTCGTGGGATTCTCTTGTTATGGCTATCGGTAGTACTTCTGTTGTTTTGAAATCTGAAGACGTGGTGGGTGCCCTACTCAGTGAAGAGATGCGAAGGAAGGTATCCATCATTTCAAAGGAAGCCCTAACCGTTCATGGAAGACCTAAAGAGAAAGGCAAGAAGAATGAGAAGCGCGGCAAGTCCAAATCCAAAGGGAGATCGAAATCTCCTGGAAAGTCCAAAGTCATTTGCTGGAATTGCGGTAAACCGGGTCACATCCGTAAGGACTGCAAAGAAGAAAAGAAGAAGAAAAAGAAAAGGTTCAATTCTGATTCTGAGTCCGACAAGGAAGATGGCGATGCATTTATTGCGGCTTTGGCGACTCATGCAGGTAATGATGCCTGGCTAATTGACTCAGGTGCATCTTTTCATATGACTTCCAATAGAGATTGGTTTTCTGAATATGAAGGATTTAATGGAGGTAAGGTGTACTTGGGTGATGATTCACATCTAGACATTGTTGGTTGAGGTAAAGTTAGAATCTGGTTTTCTGATGGTAGAATAAAAAGGATTAATGGTGTGCTGCATATCCCTGGATTAAAACGAAACTTGTTATCTGTGAGCAAACTGATAGATGCGGGTGTGCAGGTAGTCTTTTCTGAAGCAGGATGTAAGATGATTAAGGGTGCTATGGTAGTTGCTAGAGGTGTCAGGTTTGGCACTTTGTATAAGCTTGAAGCATACACTGTTAAGTGTAATAGCACTTCTATAAAAAGTAAATCTGCAGATACTTCATTGGAAGATTTGAAGGTTTCACCTTCAGCAGATGGAAATGGTTTTTGGGTACCTAAGGGTGCTCTTTCGTCTGAAGCAAAGTTACCTGCAGAGAAGACTATGTTATGGCACCAGAGACTTGGCCACATTGGAGAAAAGGGTCTAAGGACCTTGAAAAATAAAAACCTTGTTGAAGGTTTGAATGACTGTAACCTTGACTTTGATTTCTGTGAGCATTGCATTTATGGAAAACAAAACCGCGTTCAGTTTTACTCTAGTTCTCATAAAACTTGTGGTGTTTTGGATCTTATCCATTCTGATGTGTTTGGTCCAATAGATGTCTCTTCGATTGGAAAATCCACCTATTATGTTTCATTTATTGATGATTTTAGTAGAAGGACATGGGTATATTTTCTAAAGAGTAAATCTGAAGTTTTTAGTCGTTTTAAAGAATTTAAAGCAATGGTTGAGTTGCAGACTGGAAAGAAAATAAAATGTTTGAGAACTGATAATGGCGGTGAGTTTTGCTCTAATGATTTTGATAGATTCTGTAAAGACTGTGGAATTAACAGGCATAAGACAACTCCGTATTCTCCACAGCAGAATGGAGTTGCAGAAAGAATGAACAGGACACTGATGGAGAAGGCTAGGAGTATGTTGAGTGGTGCTGGTCTCGAACAAAAGTTTTGGGTTGAAGCTGTTGCCACTGCTTGCTACCTGATTAACAGGTCTCCTACATCAGCTCTTGTTGATAAAACGCCTATGGAAGCATGGTCAGGTCACAAGCCTTCATTGAGACATCTTAGAGTTTTTGGTTGCGAGGCATATGCACATGTGCCAAAGGAGAAGCGAACAAAGTTGGAGAACAAGGCTGTGAAATGTATCTTCATCGGGTATAGTTATGGTGTGAAAGGATACAAGCTTTGGGACCCTGTTGCACAAAAGGTAATTCACAGTAGAAGTGTTATTTTTAGAGAAATTAAGTCTCCTTCTGTTACATTGCAGCCAGAACAGACTAAAAAAGAAGATGTGATTCAACTTCCTTCTACACCTGAAAGAATTGAATCAAAACCCCTAGATAGGCAAGAATTTGAGGAGAGCTCGTCTAGCTCTGAATCTTCAGAAGAGGAGGAAGAACCTCCAACTCAGCTTGTTCGAAGGTCTACAAGACATAGACAACCACCTGAAAGGTATTCACCTAATGATTGGAGATGTATTTTTGCTCTGAATACTAGTGTGGATGAACCGAAATCTGTAGAAGAGGCATTAGGTATGAATGATGCAGAATCTTGGAAGATTGCTATGGAGGAAGAAATGGCAGCTTTGAAAAAGAATGATACATGGGATCTTGTACCATTGCCTGAAGGATGAAAACCTATTGGTTGTAAATGGGTGTTCAAGAAAAAGATTGGTTCAGATGGAAGCATTGAGAAGTATAAAGCAAGGTTGGTTGCAAAAGGCTACTCTCAGGTTGAGGGTGTTGATTACGGTGAGATATTTTCTCCTGTTGCAAAAATGACGTCCATTAGATTTTTGCTTTCTATTGCTACTGCTTATGATTTAGAGGTTGAGCAAATGGATGTGAAAACTGCTTTCCTTCATGGTGATTTGGAGGAAGATATTTATATGACACAGCCGGAGCACTATGTGGTGAAAGGCAAAAGTAATTTGGTCTGTAAATTGAAGAAATCTTTGTATGGCCTCAAACAAAGTCCTAGGATGTGGTACCGGAAATTTGATACATATGTGTTGAGTTTGGGATTTGAACGTTCTAAATCAGATCACTGTGTTTATTATAAATCTGATGGTGATCATTTCTTATTTATTGCATTGTATGTTGATGATATGTTATTCATTAGTAAGGGAAAGGTATGATTTCAGAACTGAAGTCTCAGCTCGCTGCTAAATTTGAAATGAAAGATCTTGGTGCAGCAAAGCACATTCTTGGGATGGAAATTAGAAGAGATAGGGTGAACAGAAAGCTATGGCTAGGCCAGAGTAAGTATGTGAATTCAGTGTTACAGAGGTTCAACATGCAGAATTGTAGACCATTGAGTGTTCCTTTTACAGTTGGAACGAAACTATCTGTTTCAGATTGTCCTACATCCCCACTGGAGATGGAAGACATGAGCAGAGTGCCTTACCAGAGTGCAGTTGGAAGCTTGATGTATGCTATGGTCTGTACTAGACCAGACATTGCCCAAGCAGTGGGAGTACTTTCTAGATATATGTCTAATCCTGGTAGAGTTCATTGGGATGCAGTCAAAAGGGTCTTCAGATATTTGAAGGGTACTTCAGAGTATTCTTTGTGTTATCATGGTAATTCAGTTGGAGACATGACTTCCCTTGATATCCATGGTTATGTGGATTCAGATTGGGCAGGTGATATTGATAGCAGAAGATCCACCAGTGCTTATGTGTTTACTTTGTTTGGTGGTGCAATTAGTTGGATGAGTAAGCGACAGGCTGTGGTTGCTTTATCCACTACTGAAGCAGACTATATGGCAGCTACTCATGCTTGTAAAGAGGCCATTTGGCTTAAGAGACTGTGTTCGGATATTGGAATAAAACAAGGTACAGTGACAGTTTACTGTGACAGTCAGAGTGCAATTAGCCTAGCTAAGAACCCGACATTTCATGCCCGGACCAAACATATTGATGTTCAGTATCATTTTGTTAGAGATATGGTCGAAGATGGTAGGGTGAAGCTGGTTAAGGTGGAAACATTGATGAATGTTGCAGATGCTTTAACTAAGGCTGTGAGCACAGAGAAGTTCAGATGGTGTGCAGAGTCTATGGGCCTTATGGCCCCTAGCAATTGATTCATTGTGTTGACATTCCCTTCCGCTCATGCAAGGTGTTCGACAATTGGGAGATTTGTTGGGAAAAATGGTGTCTCAACCTTGCATTTATGTGAGGTTACTATTTATAGTAAGTTCTCATTTGAGCACGAAATGGTGCGAAACTCTCCCTGAAGCTTCTGGTTGGCTAGATAAGCATTCCGGTAAAGTTGCATCGCAAGGTCACAGCTAGTTTTGAAGATATTAAAGTTTTTGTCTTGGAGGGGTGCAATAAAATGTTTAAACTTAATTTTGGGGACTTTAGATGCTCTAAAATGCCTTGAAAAGTGGTCGTAACCGGCGAAGCGGGTTACGAGGTGATAGAGCACTTCGCGAGCTTTCCGGCACTTCAAACGGTTCGTCAATCGAACACCCGGTTCTCAAGTTATGGCCTCCGGAAGTTTGTACTCTTGAAATAGGAAAAATAATTTGTATCGAATACATAAATGAGCTGTAAAAAGGGAGCGACACGTGTTGATGTGTGCTTTAACATGTCATAGGGCATCTAGAAGGAAGATAAGGTCGGCTACACCTTATTGGGTGGTTTTAGCCCATGGTTTTGTAATACCGTTTGACGGTTTCTTGTATTGTATCTCCTATTTATGAGGTGTGTGAGATAGAGGTTGTGTGTAAGAGTCTTATGGCTATTGAGTTGCCTCTGAATCTCTGATTAATGGTACTCCTGCGAAGAGCTTGCTCTGCAAGTATGTTGTAATCTGTTTTTGATTGCTGAATAAAATATTGAGCTGCTTTTGGAGTGTGGGGTTTTTCTCCCGAAAGGGTTTTCCCCACGTAAATCATTGTGTTGTGGTATGAATGTTATTATATCTATTTCTATTTTCTGTAACTGTTGTAATGATCTGAAAATTTTTTTCATTACCCTCCTCTCAAGGTTAGTGTAGGAAGTTGTTTCCGCTACTTAACTTCCTTACACTTTTCCCGCATACAGGCGCCTTGGACAAGTACCATGATGAAAACTTGGCAAACAAGCATCATGCGTAACTCCCCTCATCCTTTTGCTCTATACACTAGGGGGAAAGTTCTTTTGCCCATCTAGCCATTTCACCCTTCGTTTCCATCTACCTACCATATCCATCATATCATATTTGGTTCACTTCCTCCATCCTCCTTGGATCTTGAAAAGAAAAAGAAAAAGCCACAATGTATACATGCTTTGGACACCTCTTGGCTTCTGTTTCTCTATCACAATTTTCCTGCGTAGTCCTTGTCCACCCATTACCCTATCTTCCATCCACTTCCCTCAGCTTCCTATCCTCCTGTCAGCCATCTTATCATATCCTTTCATCCACCAATCCTTATCTCCTAGCTCCTCCTATCCAGCCATCCACCCATCCTTATCTCCCAGTCCCTCCATCTTATCATATCCATTCATCCAACCTATCCTTATCTCCCAGTTCCTCCCTCCCTTCATCCATAACTAGTTCCTCTTCTAATCCTCTTTTATCCTCATCCATGCCTCCTTCATCCTTTCATCTCTTAGCCGAATCCCCAATGCTTCTGTCTCTAATCCTTTTCATCCTAGCCTTCATCCTTTCGTTCCTCCCATCCTATCTTTCCATCACCTCTTTCATCTTCTCCTCGACATCTTGCGCTAGGTTCCCCCTCGCGTAGTCTGGTGTCCTCTATCCTCCTTCCTTTGGGTGGCGAGGCCATGACGGGAATGCTCTCCCATGACCCCTCTTTCGGGCAAGAATGTGTTCCTGCCCTGACGGGATCGCTCTGGTCGCCTCCCCTTTTGGGGGTGGGAAAGCATTCCCACCCC